>NW_027124350.1:326-4718 GCF_001457755.1 Trypanosoma equiperdum | reverse complement strand
ATATATATATATATATATACAACTACTGACATTGTTGGGTGTTTTGAAAAATGATTACGTCACATTACTTTCGCTCATTCATATGACTTGTCTACTTGAGCTGAGCATCGTTGCGTGTGCGGAATGTATTTTATTTCCCAACTATTTCTTTAAGCACACACTTTATCCCTCCTTCTCCTTCCATCCCTCCGCCCCGCTTCGCCGCTCCCCTTTTAAGCCATCTGATAAACTCTGAGGTGACGGAAGAAAATCACGTCTTTGTCTATACGTGGATGCGTTTCCGCCGCATGTTTGAAGGTCGGCGCTTATACTTGCGATGGAGCTTCCGTTGTAGTAATTGTTTTGTATGTGCACGCGGAACATAATCTTTGACTGCTATTTGTTAATGTTTGACGTGCGGATTTTTTTTTTTTTTTTGAGGCAATCTACGGGTTGTTTACTTGTGTTTGCCCTTTTTTTTTTGTGTGTGTGTGTGTTGTCAAACCCTTTTATGTCCCGCTCCACATCGTCCCACAGAGAAGAAAGGATGGCAGTATTTGCGCATTTTGTTTTTCTTTACAATTTCAGCTGTCGGAACCTTTCGTAAGTAAATAAATAAATAAATAAAAGACGTATTCTCTTCCTTTTCCCTTCCACTTTTTCATCAGTAGTGTTTACTGGTATAGGAGATCGCAATCAGGAAGCAATCGTTTCTTCTTTTCTTCGCTGCACAGGCTGCGGAAGAGATAGTTTAAAAAAAAAAACAGGTATGGGGAGCAAAAATACAAAGCGGTGAGGGAAGCGAGAAATATAAACGGACCATTTTAAGTCTCTTCACGCAATTGAATGGATTTCGTTTCTCTTCCCGCCTTCCTGTATTGCTTTTGTTGTTGTTGTTGTTGTTTGTTGTTGGGTGACATCATATGTTCTGGCGCTCCTGAAGGCAAAACTTTTTCCGAGCCCCACTATTTGTTCCCCCCCCTTTCCACCGCCTCTATCCGTGGCCTTCCTTCCCTAATTCTCTACCATTTCTTTCACGTTGTGTTCACACTGCCATGCCGTCTGCTTTTACTATCGCAGTGGTTTGTATCAGTTAAACTTTTTACTGTTCTCTAACAACTGCTGGGAAAGACTACGTATTTTGCTCAGTCACTCTCTCAACTGAATTTCAATTTAAATAATTAAATATACTTAGCGAAGGAAAGCAGACACATCAGAACACTTAGTGAGGAGCGGAAGTGGTAGTAAGATAAAGTCAGGGAGCATTCCAAGGGCCACATTTATCGTGTTTTGCCCGTTTTAAGGATAGGTGGGGAGGAGTGAAGTAATAAAAGGGATTACATACCACAGGAAAGAAAAGAAAAAGAAAGAGCATCACTTAGGATACGATGCTACGGCGTTCTTTTAACCGTCTCGCCTCACACCTCAGCAAGGCGTACCCCGTGATCGATCATACGTTTGACTGCGTGGTAGTCGGTGCAGGGGGCTCTGGGCTTCGTGCCGCAATGGGTGTTGCCGCCTCGGGTTATAATGTGGCATGCGTCTCCAAGTTATATCCCTCCCGTTCCCACACAATTGCGGCTCAGGGAGGTATCAACGCTGCTCTCGGAAATTGCGAGGAGGATGACTGGCGTTGGCATGTGTATGATACAGTGAAGGGAAGTGATTGGTTAGGTGACCAGGATGCAATTCAGTACATGTGTCAGGAAGCACCTTGCGTGGTGTCGGAATTGGAGAGCATGGGTCTTCCATTTCTCCGTACAAAGGATGGCTTCATCTACCAGCGAGCATTCGGTGGACAGTCTATTCACTATGGTGGGAAGCAGGCAAGGCGGACATGTGCGGCATCCGATCGCACGGGGCATGCGATGTTGCACACACTGTATGGCCAGTCCTTCCAGTACGGAGTGAATTTCTTTAACGAATATTATTGTCTGGACTTGATGGTGGAGGACGGCTGTTGTCGTGGCATTGTTGCGATGAGCATAGACGATGGTACTATCCACCGTTTCCGCTCAAAGTATACCATCCTTGCAACGGGTGGGTATGGTCGGTGCTGGTTCACAACCACCAGTGCTAAGTCATGCACGGGTGATGGAACAGCGATGGTGGCTCGTGCCGGTTTGGCCGCAGAGGATATGGAGTTTGTGCAGTTCCATCCGACGGGTATTTATGGACCAGGAGTTTTAATTACTGAGGGGTCACGAGGTGAGGGAGGTTACCTTATTAACAGCGAGGGGGAGCGTTTCATGGAGCGGTATGCTCCGAAAGCGAAGGATCTGGCATCTCGCGATGTGGTGTCGCGTGCCATCACTCTCGAACTGCTCGCCGGTCGTGGTTGTGGGCCAAAGAAGGATCATGTTCTTCTTCAGTTACATCACCTCCCACCAGAGCAGCTTCGCCAAAAGCTTCCGGGTATCTCTGAGAGCGCTCACATATTTGCTGGTGTGGATGTAACGAAAGAATCCATTCCCATTGTGCCCACCGTTCACTACTCCATGGGTGGCGTCCCCACGCTTTGGACGGGTGAGGTCGTAAACCCACGCAATGGTGATGACGATGCGATTGTACCGGGTCTCCTTGCGGCAGGGGAGTGCGCTTGCGCGAGCGTTCATGGCGCTAATCGGCTGGGCGCCAACTCGCTGCTGGACATTGTGGTGTTTGGTAAGTCGTGCGCCAACACCGTCATTTTTAACCTAACGAAAGAGGGACGGGCGCAACCCGAGTTGCGATCAGATGCAGGTGAGAGTTCCATTGCTGATCTTGACAAAATCCTTCATAATAAGGGTGATATCCCCGTTGCCCGCATTCGTGAGCGCATGAAGGAAACAATGGCTCTCTACGCTGCCGTGTTCCGGACGGAGGAGAGCATGCTTAAGGGCCAAGCAATCATCGAGGAATGCTACAGGGATTACTCACATGTTTTCGTCCACGACAAGTCTCCAGTATGGAACAGCAACCTCATTGAGGCACTTGAGTTACGGAATTTACTTTACAACGCACTCATGACAATCGCTAGTGCGGCAGCGCGGCGGGAGTCCCGTGGGGCCCATGCGCGTGACGACTACCCGGAGCGGGATGACCACAACTGGATGAAGCACACGCTTGCGTACATTAATGATAAGGAGGGTAAAGCGAAACTGGCTTACCGCCGTGTGCACAGTGAGATGTTGACAAGTGAATTAGATAGCATTCCGCCAGCGAAGCGCGTCTACTAGGAAAGTTATTTTTTATTTTTCTTTTTGTTGACGGCGGCATTTAGTGAGAGATGTGCGGATGTGCGTTAATAAGGAAGAAGCGTACGAATATTTCATAGTTACATTTCATGTCAGGGCAGACATACTGTGGCCGAGCCAATAAGGAGGATACAGATGAACCAGTAGAGAGTAGCGAATGTTAGAAGAATCTAGGCAAGGTATAAACGTATGATGGAGGAGGAAAGAAAGTTACGCACCAGTGGTATGACACGACGTGTTTTGTTTTGTTTTGTTTTGTTTCTCCTCCTTTCAAATTTGCGCCCCGTAGTTACATTGTGGTGGGCTGAAAGGACAACGACTGGTTCATGTTCGTGTGTGGGGGGTAACAATGCGGATGCCAACGGGGTGACTTCAAGTCAAGTGTGAGGGAAGCTCGTGAAACATGTGTTGAAAATACCTCATGTTTCCACTAGTGAGGTTTGAAGCCAACCAAATTACAAACAAGCAACAAAAACGGTAGTAGGGAAAGGGAAAAGAGAAAAGAGAAAAGGGGATGTTTACTAATATTCAAGTGTAATGTTCCAAAAAGTAATGAAGTGACTGAAACAAGTTGATGTTGTTGTTGTTATTATTAAGGTGTGGAGGGCACACGAGTGGCAAGGGATGAAGTTATGCCACGGGACGGGTCCTACTCAATGGAATTCATGCATATCATTGGGGTCGAATGAAATACAATAATAAAGGATCCAGTGAGGGAGTAGAAAGAAGAAAAAGAAAAGGATTTAGGCGGGGCGAAAGCGAAATGGGAGGGGGGGAGGGGGAAGAGGAAGACGAAACGAAATAAAGAAGAAAACAGAATTATGTATTTTACCGATACTCCATTGGCTTTGCTTCGTGCTCCTCGAAACCTTTTTTTTCTTCTCTCTTCTCTTCTCTTCTCTTCTTGTTTTTGTTTTTGTTTTTGTTTTTGTTTTAATATTTATTTCAGTGTCTATTTGATGTTCACAACATACATTCATACATATGTGTTTGTTTGTTTGGTAATATTCATTTCTCGTCCCTTAGGTCTCTATGTTCGAGGGTATTAACGGCAGTAGTGGCTTGGCGTATGATTGGCTGTGGGTGAAGAAAACTTAATTTAATTTAAATGAAGGGGAGTGAAAGAGAATAGCCCACCACCGGAGTTATTTCATGTGAAGGAAATAAGGAAGGAACA
>NW_027124350.1:146-316 GCF_001457755.1 Trypanosoma equiperdum | reverse complement strand
TTTTGGACCAAGTCCACGAGAATTTGGGCTTTATTTAACTTTCTGATTCATGTTTTACGCACACCCGATCCATCGCCAGCACATGGTGCCCAACACCGATTTTTTTTTTTTTTGAGAGGGGAGGAGGAAGAAAAAAAAAAAAGGATCCGACAACCGAAATAAAATAACTA
>NW_027124350.1:0-108 GCF_001457755.1 Trypanosoma equiperdum | reverse complement strand
AAAAAAAAAAAGAAAAATAAAAAGAAGAGAAGAGAGGTATGAAAAGGAGGAAAGGAAAAGCACCCCAAGAAACAAAGCCAAAAGAAAAGAAAAAGAAAATAAAAAAAA
>NW_027124349.1:0-7001 GCF_001457755.1 Trypanosoma equiperdum | reverse complement strand
CCAAGGACCTTGCACAATTCCTCCTAGAAATTGAGAAACCCCTCATTCTCTTCCAACATGTACTTTCTTCACTAGAGAAACATTCCCATACAGGAGAATAGACTACACAAAAAGCTGCCCACTCCTCTGAATGAAAATTGTAAACTCCACTATGCTCTTCTACGTTTGGCTCAAAAAAAAAAGTGGGCAGAAGCCTTTCACTCTCAAGTAAATTGTTTTCACCATCACAAAGAGCTGCTCATTAAATATTTGAAAGTTTTCACCGGCCCCGCACAACTAGTTCGGAGATGACCCACAAATGCCCCCTGTAAATCACATACAATGCGCTCTGACCTAGATGGCAATTCGTTGACAGCGCGTCCCATACAGAGCACGATGTACAAAAAGAAAGGATTACTTTGGCCCGAATGAAGTATACAAACACTAGTGGGGAAGAAGGATCCTTTCTATATTGCCTTGAAATCGGGAGTGTACCGCCCATTTTGGAGGGTGGGTTTCCTATTTCAGTTTTTTTGCAGGGACCACACGTACTGCCAACAGCCTTCTGTTTAAAAAGTCCTAAAATTTTTTCTACACAGAACGAGTTTTGTATTACCGAGGAAGTGAGAATAGATCAACGCGGTGGAAATTACACCTAGTTGATTGTAATTTTGCGGTGCTATCTAAATCCTCCTCTATAAGGCTCCAATTTTTAGCCCAACGAAGAACACCTAAAGAGCTGTTACTGCACCTATGCGCTGAAAAGATTCTCCAACTAAGGTAAGTTCGCACTACAATGCGTTCTTCCGTGGATCTCTAGGACAATATTCACCCGGTACTAAATTATGAACACAGCGAGCAAGGAGAATTCTTACGCACAGCATAATTAAAATTCTAGATAAGACATGTGGTGCGTGCAGCACCGCAAGAAAAAACTTGGGTTAAATTATTAACAGTTCTGCTGATTAAGCGTATTGAATAAAACGCCATTATTATGCTTATACTGCAGCATAATCCACTATAGTTAACACAACGTGTGTTTGGGTTGCATGAGTGATGTCTGGGGGAAGGAGGAATTAGAAAGGGATTTGTAACAATGTCCCACGCCTTGTGTCAAAAGACCACCTTGATTGCCAACACAACCGCTACGATGTCTTTAAATGCAGCACACTGAAACGCATTTCTACAAATATGTGTGTGGCGCCCAGCACTCCCCCGAACCACCCACATGCATCGCGTCGCAAAAAAGCCAACTAGAATGTCACACACGTTTTGCCCCCCGGTAGGTACCCCAACATTTGACACCGTTCTCACACATACCCAACGGTGTCACATCTCAAGTGTTATCCCTCAATAATGGTTAAAATAACAAAACACCTTGCTGTCGAAGAGAACGTAAAGAAACACACGCGGATAGTATATATACAAAAATAGTCCCCTTTTTATTTTAAAAAAGTTTCACATCAGGAAAGAAACCGAGAACATCTCTCCCCTCAACCGGATTTTGATTCACTCACCCACACTAAGCGCCAGATCCCCTGTTGTCATTTTCTTTCTCAGAAGGCACTTCAACCCTCTTCATGCACCGTACTCATGGTTTTTCACCCTCCCCTACAATCACCACGCCTATGTACCACCATCAACACATAAAGATTCTAGAAGTGAGAAGTGTAACTTCTGCAATAAGCGTCCTTTAAAAACAGCTAGGAATGGCGCCGGAAGCGTAAAAGAAGGTGCTAACAATATGTTTGCCCCCTTTCTTATGGAAGGGCCACCAGTGGCGAACAACATCTACGCTGTGCTCCGAAGAGGCCGCAACGCAACGCAGCAACTGTGAAGTCAGAAACCACACCAGAGCTTCACTTTCATACCTTGCAATTCTAGCAGTTCCCACAATACCAGAAACTATCTGAAATGTAAAAATCAAAAAGATTTATTACTTGGCATACAAATAGATAACAAGTGCGCAATCTTTCGATAGGTTATGACACTTACACCGCGAAAGGTTTATACAGTGTTCTTCACGAAAACGTGGCATATCAGTTACAAAAAAATGGAAATTGTTAAGAACACCGGTGCGTACGAACTCGCACGAAAGAATGTATACAAAAAACCTCAGTGGGCAGGCGGAAAATGTATATAAACATATTTTTCAGATGGTAAAATTAGTACTATTGACATTATCAGTAAGATCGGCGTCAATAAGCAAAGAAGTGAAGTTGGCGTGGACCTTGTTAAAGTGGGTGTAATAAGAGGTGATATTTGATATCGTTGCAAGAAGTGCGGAGGGTGGTAACCCGGAAGGGAGTGGTAAAATGAGGGGGGGAAATATTTCATTCACTTCGACTTTGAATTGAAACAAATCTGCTGTAGGCGCATACCAATTCGTTCCATCTTTTGATTCATTCACAGCACCATTCTTATACAAGTTATATCGTGGTACATTGAGGCATTTACTAACAGAACCATTCAGTACATTTATGTCAACACAGCCATCCTCATATTTTCGGAGAACACTATCGTTCACACCCTCTTTTAACGGACACGCACGCTCGCTACACGTAACCTGAAAATCCTTAACACCAACAATTTTTTCATTTCCGCATTCAGGTTTTCCTTCAACTCCCAATCCTTTAACATCATCCCACACTGTTCTAACAACCTCTGCGACAGACGTATAGTATTTATTCGCTTTCATAAGAGCATCGGGTAATTTTTTCCTCACTGCCCTTACGCTCTCATTAACATCAGAAAATAATCCACCTACCTTTGCTACAAGGTCCCCCATTTCATTTCCATAAGATATAAGTTTTTCCAATTTATCATGTTTACCTTCCATTACGCCACTGATGACACTCAAATATTTAACACTTTCACCTGTTTTCCCTTCCATATCATCTAATATACGCGACGCATTTGCGTATACTTCCTCACTCACAAGCATTCTCTGCTCCCCATCAGTGTATAATTTACTTAGTGCATTTGAAAGGCAACTAAGATAACATACAGACTCGTGTAAATTTTTGCCGTAAAAATCGTCTACCAACGTACATTGATGATCTTCTGCGGCACCAGTACGGGTCACAAAAAAAATAATTAACAATTTCACAATTACAACTTTCATTGTGGACTCTCCTACACGTACGTATGCAAGAAAGAGTTGCACATACACCACAGAATATAGGAGCGGCAGGCGCCAAAGCTGTGAAAACAGGATGAACAAGCTAATTCCACTGAAATCGCATGAACTTATTCAATCATCAGCACCTCGCGCGTGGTTGCTTCACCGGCCTCTCCCCACTTGTGAGTGAATAAAGCTTTAACATTTTCTAGTGGCGGCGTTGAATTACGGACTTGACCCCGCTACATTGAAATGCGTCCAAGCATAGTTCCAGAGGAATTTAAGGGCGCGATTTGCACAAAGACATTCCCTCCAACTACGCGACACTCAGGATGGTGATGACTCAAACACTCATCGTGCATCATACCCACGACCATCCACATTAACACGGAAACCAAATTACCTGATGACTATTTGGCCTCGCCTACCAACCTCTTATTGGATGAGAAACTGCAAGTGAAGCATACATTATTGTCTCTTGGTAAGAAATTCAGGGCCTCGCCCATGCATCAGTGATTCAGGGCACCTGCGAAGCCGACCAAATGGTAAGGCGAGAGAATCGTGACTGCAACAGATTTGCACACAAAACAAAAGCAGCGCCTCCACCATACGACAATTTTTGCGGTGCACATGCAATCACAAGACCGGCCCAGCGAAGAAAATTGAAGAGAAAGATGGGTTGCGTGGAGGTAGGGAAACCGCATTGTTGAATGGAATTGGCAGTTAAAATTCTCATAGGCGTACCAAAGAGTAAAGAATCACACCTCCCTGGGAAACGACAAATTCAAATACTCTGGAGAGAGGACGTGAACTGGCAGTGCACTTTATCAAAGCATCACATTGTTGTGTAGAATTCTATGCCCTATTTTCCATAATTTTCATCCGTATATTAGGATACCACGGGCACATCACGGCGTCACTAGCTTGTATCTTTCGCTGATTTTGTGTGGTTTCTAACAGTCACTTCCCACAAAAATCTAAGCCACGTTGCTCCCAGTGCCTTTTTTTGTAACATCCAACATAGTGGACAAAAAAATTAATACTAGTGTCATCTCCTTCACTCATTGAATTCTTCATACTCCGCAAGGACTCCAAAAAGAGAAAGGAACATCGACCCCATCGTAATCTTCAAAGAACCCCTGCTTTGTACTCAAGGGAGTACATCCTCAAAAAATCATTGGATCCCCCTTCTCCACTCCTCCCCAATGTGTCTTGGGGACGACATGAAATACATGCACGAAAACCGGAAAGAATAAGATAGCAAGCGCAGTTTCTATGAGAAATGTTTAAAGGATTATGGTCTCAAATGTAAACAAGATTTACTTCCACGAACAATTGCGCATGACATGTAAGATTTCATAGTGGAGGGAAAACATAATAGGAACAATTGCAGCAAATGCCAGCCTCAACAGCTTCCGCATGCCTTCCCGTGCGCATTGGTCTTGTTTATATACCGGTGTTATTATAATAATTAGAGAGTTCTATGAGTAAACCGTCAAAGCAATTTTGGGAGTGATGACGCCGAACTATTGTTACACAAGTTTTATGGTAGCGGTGTAGTGTCTCGGAAATACTGCACTATCTTCACCCCAACTCCCTCACCCTCTCTTGCAATTTTACAAGAATGTGAAAAACTCTAATATACAATTTCTTCAGTTAACAAGGGGAGGGAAGTACTTGCAAGCCCTTCCCAATGCTCATTCAGCCACCGGACGAGAGTTTCTCAAATGTTTCATAGCTGCAATTGATGTGACGTCTGTCATCATAGGCCAATTCGCGCGTTAAAGTTGAACAGTGTCCCTGTCCCCTTTGCTTCTCGAGGTATAGAATTGTTCTTTTTTATTAAGTTTTTCTCAGATTTAGAAAGTCACAAACAGACTCCAAATCCAACAATAGTCTTCGCCCAAACATCAAAAGTTAGTGCTACGAGGGTTCTTCCTTTTGCCGATGCCACAAAATTCGCAAAGTCCCCGCACTTTCGAGCTCCAAGAGAGTCAGATAAGTTGCACAACCAACGAACGACTGGCACGTATCATCTATATCGATGTTATTCAGAAAAAATTGCTCACCACTCCGACGTCGCCATCTCCTCCAGCTTCGCTTTTTCGATGTTTCCGCATTCACACAACTCCAATAATTTAGGAACCGCCAGACTACACAGCGACTTCGCATACCGTAACCCAACTAGACAACACGATGAGTCCAGCTCCATTCGCTCTTCCCTGTTTACGTTGCTTTTGGGTTAATATTTCATGACCCTCGCCTCCCCAATCACTTTGCGCTTCAATCCGATGCTCACTTGCTTCCATGCAAGCATCTGACCCCATGACAACAAGATGATGGTGTGCGGGACGAATATATTCACCCCGCTGCAATTTAACATGTGCTTGTTCAGCGGCAGCAATTGGGGCACAACCACATACACGTATTACGAAAAGACTGCAAGATGGTTGTGCGCGATAAGCGTGTATAAGGAAACACATATCATGTAACAACGAGTGCCGATACAGTAGAATAGACAAGGGGGAAAACATTAGGGAATGGAACTGGAGTCCTTTCTTATTGCGGAAGCAGAGGCTGTCGTGCTGGAAGTTCATTGTTTTAACATTCTGCCACCGCCCCCTGCATTCGGATCATGTCGATGTCGTTCTCAGAAAATTTTTTCTGTTCCCTCCAAACGCGGTGTCAGAAACATCAAGCGGCATTTGTGCTCAGTAGCTGTTAACAGCTTCTATTTGGAACACCTCCCTTCTCCACAACACACTTTGCGGTTCCTTTCCACTTTCATCTTTCCTTCCCTCGTTTCCAGCACTGCGCAAATGCGAACAGTCCCACACCACCCTTTCCCATATTCCTGTAGATTCGGCTTGTCTCGGTTAATTGAATCATCTGTGTTATGTGGCTACGTCACTCCATTGGGTTACTCAACCTATCTAGACGGTCTTAACCAGTCTCGTTGTCGTATATTTCTGACCCCGCAGAAGCAGCAGCAACATGTTACTTAGCCGCACGACACACCCTGCCAGTGATCCTAATCACCAGTTTTAAGAACTTGCTTCAAGGAGTACACTTAGTCTTCATACCCCATTACCAAAGTTACAAAACACTACAACAGCACACAATGCAAAAGACGAATGGTTAAAAATTCAAAGCTCAATATTAAAAAATAAAACAGAGAGGATAATATAAGTTTTCAGGTCCGCGATATCAACACACGCCTGTGGGATTTCGCATGTCGTGAAGTTAACTACCAAAATAAAGAACATTTGCTGTGTATTTACCGCTTTCCTCGTTGCGGCACTGTCAATTATTATTATTATTATTACTTTGCACTTAAAAGAAAACGAACTTATAATGCTTTTTGCAGCAAGGATGCGCCCCTAATTTAATTGAATCTGTTGGGACGATAAAGTCGCAAAAAACAATCACAGAAAATATATGTAAGAGCGCCTTTTTAAATAAGTTATGTTAATTCTCTTCTTCATATCTTCCAGCTTTCATTATTTTCTCCCGTTTGATTTAAAGTCTTCACATATCCTTATTTTGTGCAATTCGCTCGTTCACTGATTACTCGTCGGTCATATCCTTTATGCATGTTTTCTGTTATTCGCATCAGTTAAGCATATTTTAGGGTTACCGATATGACGTCAAACTTGATCTTTGACACGCTCTGTTTATTTCCTACACTTAAAGTTTATGATTTCGTTAAGTCTCTTACGTAATATGTTCCCCCTGCATGCAATGTGGTTCTTGATGTATCACCTTAATTTAAAAATATCTTAAACGTTACAATTTTCACAATAACTTTGAAGTCAAGTTGCTCGGTTGCGTTCATGATCACATATTCGACTTCACTTGCAGACTTCAGTTTTGTATTGGTGTATTTCCCAATATTGACGTT
>NW_027124348.1:0-7844 GCF_001457755.1 Trypanosoma equiperdum | reverse complement strand
AGTAGTGGCATTGGGCGACATTGAAATAACCAGTCCCGCAAATCAAACGCTCAAAACGGGTACGACGCGAATCATCATCCCGATCAACCAAGTAATTAACGATATTTTTGGTCAAGTCCTTGTTTGGTGTAACGAGTGAAAACATCATGGATGCGGACGTAATCCATCCGAGTGGCGTGGGTGCCGATGATCCGGTGTCCCATCTGTCGAGTGAGTTCCTCCCGTTTTCATCTGCATCTGCGTTGGTGTCTTTGTGGACGCTAGAGTTATCTTCTCAAATGCGTACGCATAAAACGAGAACGAGAATGAGACGGGAAATTTCCCACTCTGTGAAGAGTAGTGATGGGTACCTCGGAATGATGTGAGATATCTCCCTACCCACGGTGTTGGTTCAAGCTGCATTTACAAAAGTGAACATTGTACTGTTTTCAATCCCACCTCATTTGAGAGACTCATAAGCTTGCATGTCAGCATCCTCTAGAATCTCCACTATCGAACCTTCGAACCCATCCCGCCGGAAAAAGTGTGTCCAAATGATGGAAACCAAAATCGTTCCCCAAACTATAATAACGGTAACCAAAGCTATCTTGAGGCTTGCACACATTGATGCCACAATAAGGGTCACACTGAACGCTATGGGAACAATTCCACAAATCGCTTCACCCCACAAGCCACCGGGTACACGGTAAGGTCGCTCCAAGGTGGGTCTTTTGAGGCGTAGTTTGAGAAAGGCGAAGAGGATAGAAATCAATCGCAAGGAGTATAACACCTGGTCAATCTGTACCAATACCGTGAAGGTTAGACACACCGACAGAATCGAGGTAATCACCGTGTTGGTGACGATAGCGTTGATTGGAGTCCCCAAGTTCCTGTTATACCTTGAAAGCCAGGAAGAAACGAAAGGAAAGGCATTGAGGGTCCCCATTCCTGCTAGTGACCGTGAGGTTGTCGTTAGTTGCGTTGCCATGAGGCCGAATGTCGAGGCGGCGCCCCCAACCATCATGATTACCGCCATTTTGTAGCCTCCAACAGCATGAGCCACGCGGACCCAAAAACCGACGCCCCATTGATCAAATGGTATGTCACGCACTCCCTCTGCACTTGCTCCAACGAGCACTGGTGGTATGTAAGTCGCGAGGGCTGCGAATATCATCAGAACGAGGGCCCGTGCGAATGTTTTTTGCGGATTGGTAACCTCTTCAATGACGTTGCCGGCGCTCTCGAAGCCGGAGAAGTTCCACGCAACGACGGGAATGAACAGAGGCCAATCGATACTTTGCGGCACTGTCGTAATGCGAGCCCAGTCAAAGCCTTCAGGGATCTGGATGAAGAAAATTAACACAAACGGTATAAGTGTCAATGCCATCACAAGGACGCTCATTTTCCCCACCACATGCACTCCCAATATGTTGATGAAAGCGCAAAACCAAAGAAACCCTAGTTTGACTAGAGACTTCGAGAACGCTGAGATGCCAAGCAGCGTAGCGCAGTAATCCGCGAGGATTGTCGGATATAAGCTGTTATCAACGAAATTGAGCATAGCCGTCCACAAAATAGTTGAGAAGCAGAGCCACGGCTTAAACGTAACGTTCACCCACATAATAGGTCCAGCATTAGAGGGGATTGCGCATGACAGCTCCGCAACACATAGAGAAACCGGGATACCCCAGAAGATTGGTATGAGACAAAGAAATATAATGGTCAAAAGGGGACCGCCAGCGCTCACGGACTCCTCCAAGCCATAACCACCACTAATGCATGCAGTATACATGACACCCAGCAGTGTAAGGGTCGTTAACGCTGCGCGGGGTTGACTTTCAGTATTTTGGTTGGGGTTCTGGAAACGAACCTCTGGAAGTAGCTCCCTCCTAAATTCGGTGGCCATCATCCTCTCGTCGGTGACATTAGACATGTGCATCTAATAGACACGCCTCGCTTCCGCACTACTGCCGAGCACCAAAAAGGAAAAATAGAAACAGAAAAAGAAGTGGGTTGGACAATGACGATCTAGAAAAAAGCGAAAAGAAGACACCGAGCAAATTAAAAACAAACAAAGGTAATCAAATATTTAACCCTTTGTTCCTATGACAAGCAACATACTTTCGAGCAAAGGGTTTCGCATATCATGACACCTTCACCCCGCAGCAGCCAGCCGGTGTGCTACGCTACAAAACCGTCTTCATCAGACATAGCTCAATAAAGGGCACCTAATCACCTCCTAAACACTCAACAGTGTTAACGAAGCAACCCAGTAATGAAATGAACGTCAAACGGGAAAGATACCACAATGAATTCGCTTATTTGTTAGGGCGGTGGGAAACAATCCTTTAAGAAAGGGGGTAAACATACGGGTGTATTTCATTCGAAACGGTGATTCCCTTTGCATTATGCTCATTTCCGCATGAGCTGAACCCACTGGATTTTTATGACCCCGTAATCTAGCAATCGCTCACCCTAATTGAAAAATAAATTAATACATATTTATAGTTAGCGTCGAATCCTGAGAATTTTGCTCAAACAATGGCACAGCCCTAAAGGTTGCACACCTCGCACCCCATTCTCAAGCAGCTATATCGAAACTAAAAAAAAAAGAAGTCCCACTTCGCACACGTAAAAAAGAATTGCTTCAAACACATGAGCGCGCGCACCAGGTATACCTACACCAATCAGAATAACCTCGCATATAGGATTGCTTGACTAAAATACAGCAATACCACTACTTCAACCCCACGGAAAGATTGAGCAGGTCCTTCCCCGCACTTGAACAAACAACGTAAACGAATTCTCCAAAAAAGAAAAACCCATTCCCCTTTTTTTCTCATCCATTAGCGTTCCCTTGTTTCCTTTCAGCGCAAAATGAAGCACCAAGATTGTATAGCGCTGCAGCAAAGCAAAAACAAAGAGTAGTTAAAATATGGAAACAAATGCGGGAGGTGAGCGGGAAAGGAAAATGACAGGCCGCGGAGCAAAAATTGAGGCGTAAGTTCAGGCGGTGGATACCCTCATATTCTACGGACCAAAATTTTCCCTTTAAGCATGTAGTTTTTTAAAATGGTGAGAAATAACCGCGGTGTGGCCACATAGCTAATAACTGCGCGCAGAGAGGTACGTAGAGAAACATATATCCATTTACTCACATGTACATTGATACGCGTTTCTAGCAATTGGTGGGCAGCGCGAAAAAACAGATACGCACACACCTTATCACGGCAACTGACAAGGTTAAAGAATCCACAACAACTGACATAACGCATCAATGTGCTTGCTCCACTCTCGAATTTGTGAAAAGTTCACAAAAGAACATTATTATGCAAAACAATTTCCCACATTATTTACCCCGTAACATGTCAAGTCGTGCACTCAGCTCATCAAGATCCGGTTCAGCTAATTTAGTTGCCTCTGGCGCCACGGGTTGCTGCTGCGGAAGCTTTGCCTTATTGAATAACTCCTCCTTAACGGCCAGACCTTCCTCTTCAGCCACCTGCAACAGGAGTAAAGATACCTCATCCTCCGGCATGCTGGTAGACGTTGTTTGCCCTATTGCGGTTTCCATGTATTCAGATGCAACATCCATTGTTTCAAATTGTTTCTCAAATTTCTCCATGAGTTCTGATATCTTCTCTGGGTTCATGGACTGAACAACCTTGTCCATTCCATGTACCATCTGACTCATCCCTCTTGTTACTTTGTTCATCTTGATGGCTGTATCGAGGCGTGAGACAACGGCATCCATACGCGAGGCGAGGCGGAGGTGGCTCAGGGACTCGTTCCTCTTTCGAATGCTGTTTTCAGCAAAAATACGCGCTATATCCATGTTGCCCTTCGCCATTGCCTTTTTACACTTACCCAATTCAGCCTTCTGTTCCTTCTCACATCGCGTCGAGTTTTTATTGAACTGTTTCACAACATACTTGAGTTGAAAGTGAAGGTCCTGCAGCTGATTAACAGACATTTACACCACTCCTCTGCTTACTACTATATATTCTTTTGTTTCTATGCGGCTGCGTCCTAGAAGAGGGAAAAAAGTCGTAAATCTCCCTTATATTCAAGTTAAACCTCCGTTGCCGTAGATTCTGAATAAAAAGAAATGCGACGTACTCTTTAGTACAAGCGAAGTGAGGGAACCGGTGGAAGGAAGTAGAATCCAAAAGTGAAACAAAGTAAGGCGTGACGAACACTAAAGCAATGACAGCGGCAAACAGGCATGGAAGAAGAATATTGTAGCTAACAGAAGTCCATGGAAAACAACATACCCAACATGCACGCACACCGTGAAGTAGGTAAATAACAAACGACAACACGACTTTCAGTCCGAACGCCCTTTTAACATGTCCCAGTTCTTAAGTAAGTAATTTTGTGAGGGTAATAATTGCCGCAACCGGCGAGCTTCATGCCTCTTAACGATTTTCCCCAATGGGAATATCGGCCCAAGAGGATGCCAGTGTTTTTTCTTTTTTTTGCGATGCGATGCCAACGTGCCTCTCCCCTCGCACACGATATATTGGCACAAGGGGTGCGAAGACTTTACTGTTATCGCTCCCGCTCCAATAAATAAGGCTAAGCAAGGTTTTCACTGTGCCCAAAAAGGAGTTTTCAAATCAGACAAAGTAAATTTGGTGTTTCTACTTTCCACAGTTCCACCGAAGGCGTGGAACGGCATATGTGCTAATACGAATGAAGGGAAGGAGGAAGAGAAGAGTTCACTCACAATTAATATGCCTCTCAACTTCCTGTAGAAGCGCCTTGTCCTCCATTGCTGCCGCCAGTCTCTCCTTGTCTGCAACCTGTTTTTCTAATTCACGCTGCCGCACGTGAGAGCCATCCACAAGCGTAATGTCGAACTTTGCATTATTCGACAGGGAAAACACCTCCCGAAGCCTTACATAAACACATAAACATATAAACTCCATGAGACTACAGTGAGGCACAGTGGGTTGTAAGATAACTTTCACAACAACACTTGGTTTTCCGCTATCGTTGCACCCCTGCCCGCGCAACGATTGAAAATCAGCCGAACTTTCAATATATTCGACACGGCAGCGGTTCATTGCTACAACGTCAAGATCAGCCAACGTGCAATCCGGCCTTTCTGGATCTCGTATGGTGGAAAGCTCATAGAAGACATCCTCTGCCGTTAAACGGTCCGTCATCGCCAGCACCTCAGTGCTTCAATTGTTGAACCAACCCCTGCCTTCGTATGCTCCTATAGCTCCAATTACGATAAGTGGGAGGAGGTGAGCTTCCCAAAGGCAACTACGATTAGTTAATCGAAGTTGGAGAATGGAGAGGGAGAAGGAGAAGGAAAAGGAAAGGGAAAGGAGCAGGGAGAGTGTGCTTCTCATTAGAAAAGCGACAGCGCGTAGCTGCCGCCAGGGGGCGCCGTGGGGGTGATCAAATAAAAATTGCGTCGGTGACCAAAATCAATATATTACAAACAAAAATGACAAAGGCGTCTACAACATTTTAGGGGAAAAGATGTTGTTCCTCCCCTCTCCCCCTACTTCTCGTACTTCATCACCACTCGACTCTAATAAACATGCGGTGCACCGCCCCTCCTCGACACCCACTGGACTTCCCCAGCGTCCAAAGGGTTCGTAGGAACGCTTAAATTGCATGTGGGCATTGCTGTGGCTAGTCGGGTGCGCACAGCAGGAAATCCTACTGCTCCGCGGCAACACCTCTGAAGGGTATCTCAAACCAAATACACCAGTCCTCGATGTCCTGCACAATTGGATGTCTTTCACCATAAAATTTCTGTGATGTTGTGCGAGCTGAAAGAAGGTGTTCTGCTGCCTCATCGTTTTTATTCACCCACAAAAGATACAAACCCAGTAAAAATTGCGCTCGTGCTGTCGTTGGATGTGAGATGGTGAGGCGCTCTTTCTGAATGCTAAAAATACCAAACAACATTTTGGATACATCGGCGAGATTTTCCTTTCCAAATGCCCGTGCTGAGGCGTGGCCGACCTCATGTGTGACTTCATCATCGTCATAACGCTTAACGAGCTTAGCTGCCATCGTTTCATCAACAATGTCTTTGAGTACTCGACGTAAGTGTTTCAGCCAGATGTTTTTCACCGTATCGTAAAGTGCCATCGCCGCCTCCATGCACGCCTTGGTGGCAAAAACATTGGCCAAGTCAAAATAAGCAAAGGTTGTCAGTACATGCTCTGGGCCATTCATTACACTTAGATAATACGTGGCGCAGGTTAGGTGCTTAACAGAAACATCTAGTTTATTGTCCGCGGCATACAGTAGTCCAAATGTCTGGTGGAGTTCCGCTTTTATGGTCGCATCTGCTTCATCTGGATTCTGAAGGATAATAAAGTGCGCAAGGGATAATATTTCCTCCGCATTCCCGTAACGTTTCAAAAACTGGTTCGTTCGAGCAAGATGGAAGTGCGCTGGCACAAGCTTTACGCTTCCCTTTCCATAGAACCTCTCCTTCAAGCGAAGCGTTTTCACGCCTGCCTCCGCTGCTGCCTCTCCGTTTCCCTCCACAAGCAACCGTCTGCTTTCATCCTGTGCGCGCGTCAGCAGCTGCTCAATGACCGCACCCACCTTTTCGCGATGCGCCGACCTGGCTGCAAGAGCGTTGATGCCACTAGATGGCGCATCCATTAACTGCATCAACTCGTCAAACTTTGGCTCCAGTGTTGACCAGCCAACATTGGTGATGTCGAGTGGGTCCACCAACTCCTTGGCGGCTGCACGCGTGGAGGGGAGCACTTTTAAATTGGCGCCTTGCATATGACTTCAAAAACGAAACCCGATATGCCCAGCACGTGTTAATAAAGTAAAATGTAGAGGAGAGTTGGGGTTATAAATGGTGCGTCCGAGACAAACTTCAACAAGAGAAAGGTAGGAATCAAGAGAAGAAGCTGCACTCAGTTGGTGTGCCCAAAGAAGGTACCTTCTTTTTAAAGACGCATTCTACCCCCTAAAAAGCCCTTACAAAATATTTCCTCCCTTACGAAGCACCAACTTCTCTGCTACTCCCATCCCCTACACTAATCAACCAATAGAACAAGATGAAATAGAGACTGATGGTTTGCTGTACCACATGCGCCGATAAACCTACGGAAACGAACTTGAAGGCTTCCCCAAATTGTCACTGCCGCAAAGGTACCAATTTCGCAACCCATCCTCTCGTTCAAATTCGATGTGAACATCGTTTACTTACGGCATAACAGCTTCTGTCCACTTCAGTGCATGACTACCTATTAAATTACTTATCCGCCGCTTATCATTTACTCATTATTGCCGCTACACATCGAGACATTGCCAAAAATGTGGGTGTAAAAAAAAAAGAGTGTGTAATTATTGCAACAGATCAGAAGGTCCAAAATCCTGACAGACAAGCGGTTGAGGAACATATGTAGATCGTGAGGTCGCGTGAGCTGTGTGAGCACTCCCCGGCCGTTCAACACGGAAAAAAACTTCTTTAATACTTAAAACATACTTCAATTAATTCACAGTTAAGGTGATTGCTCTTTTTCGCTTTAATCGCTGTCATCGAACCTTGTGGTATTACGGTTATTGTCGAAAGAAGGAGATGGCCGACCAAAGCCACGGCCTCCACGGTCCCCAAAGCCACGGCCTCCACGATCCCCAAAACCACGGCCTCCACGATCACCAAAGCCGCGGCCTCCACGATCACCGAAATCACGGCCTCGGCCGCGACCCCGTCCGTTTCCATTTTCATTTCGAATAAACTTTCGAACAGGCTCGTCTTCCCCCTCCTCGTCATCACCAATGGATCGCTTACCATTGGCATTCTGCTGCACCTCTTCTCCATCACTGTCAGACTCTGGCATAGGTTTCTTGGGAGCAACCTTTGGTGA
>NW_027124347.1:3614-6643 GCF_001457755.1 Trypanosoma equiperdum | reverse complement strand
GGGAAACTCTCACGAAGGCACGAAGAAAATTTTTAAATTTGCCTTCTTCACTAGAAGAGCATGTACCTCTCGGCTCGGATCTTTATTTTATCGTTCAGTTGTTTTTGGCCCTCCCTTTGTTTTGCTGCCACTGCTTACGACTTGTTGTCGCAAACGCTTTTGTCTGCTCTGATTGAAAATATATGCTACATCCGTTTGAAATATTTCAAGCCACCTGACTCAACAATCTACAGCTTTTCCTCACTCTCTTCTTCATTAAGTGGCTAAAACCCTGCATAGGACCCAGAAGTTGCTCAAGGCCGCGGTTAATGACTAATAGGAGGGCACACTATCTCATTGAAAGCAATAGGCACGACAATCATCTATGTAATTTTGTCTGTGCATTATTGAGTTAAATATGGTGAAACACTTCTTACTTTATCATTTTCTTTTGTAAAGTGCTGTTTTGTCTCTTATTCTATTGTTCAACTCTTTATCATCTTTCCTTCTTCTTGTTTTTTCTCGTTGTTTTTACCACTGTTCATAACATAACGACGCCGTTTGGATACTGCACTGCGCTGCGCTATATCTCTCCTACTGTCGTCTTTCACATATCTTTGTGGATGGTGACGGCTAGCTTTATGTTTTTTTATCACACTGTACATCATCCATCTCTTGTCACTTTTCACTGTTTCTTTAATAATAATAATATTCCTCATCCTCTTTCCCTATCTCTATTACACTCACCCTCCGTCTGGCACACTTATTTACCCCTTTATGTCCTTGATATTGTTTTTAGTGCTTCTTTTCTCAGCTCAATGCCATCCCCAGTATCGCTCTCGTTATAATTTTAGTATATGCACACTCACAACCCACTATTATTAATATCATCACATTATTATTATTATTTTAACTAATATCTATAAAATGAACAACGTTAGAAATTGTTCTTAGTACATATTGCATTGCTTAGAATTTTACACTCATAGGGCACTTCCATACACATTTCACTAAATGTTTACACTTTACGATTAAAGTATTGAAATAAATCAACGTTCAGGAAATATTAGCAAATTCTCATTATAGAAAATTTTTATAAATATTGTAAAATTAAGCAAAAACATTAAAGTTCTAAAATGCCGCCAAACCTATGAAGGAAGCAGCAATCAAAAACTCTCTTATTAGCGAGAAAACTACCATTTCGGCACTTTTACGTATTCTTGTCGGGGTCGCTATCTCCTCCCTTTTTCCATCCACAATGCTTTTTCCCATCCTTGTTGACTGCCTCACATTCCTCTTTCGTGTCACAATCAGACCATTTTACACCATCTGCTTGCTCTTTTGTGCCTTGGGCTGCTTCTACTGATGTTTTAGCTTTGCATTTTTTTGATTACCATATTCGCAAGAATCTGTGGACAATTTGGTTTGTTGTTGTTTAGTTTGGCGCATTTGTTCTGTTCCTCTATTGTTGGTTGCTTGTTTGTGGGTATTTGCGGAAGTGTCCCTGTCATCGGGTTTAATAAATCTCCAATCCAAAGAAACGCCTCCATTTGCTGCTCAATCATTTTTACTTGCGCTAGCGTGGCAGTGGCTTGGGAAAATATGTCACTTACTGCGTTTAATTTACCGACTGCTATATTTATTTCTTTAACCCACGGGATGGGTTTGCTTGTTTTAAGGACGTTGTGATAGCCGATGCAAACTCCTTTGCCGGCTGTGTTGAAGGCGTTTAGTGTTTCCGAGGTGCACGCACTTGCTGTCATAGCACCGATTACGTACCTCCCAAGCCCACCTTGTTTGGAAGGCTAAGGCGCCTGCCGTTGCAGCCGCTTGTTTGACGTAATTTTTTCCCAGGTTTGCGAAAATGGTTTGAACGGCGTTTTGTAGGGTAATCTGGAACAATTTGCTGGCGCCCGATGCGTCGTCCGTTTCGCAGTTTTTTTTTTAGTGTTGCCCACACTGTTTCTGCAATCGTCGTTTCTGTCGCCCCTGTTATTTGTGTTTGAGGGATTGATAAGGCGGCCCCACAGAAATCGTTTTCGGCCGCGGCGTGCTGTACGCATGAGCATACCATGTCCGTTGCTAAGCTCTTTCCTGCCTTGATCCCGTTGGTGGCCGCTGTCACACACATTGTGTCGCGGTCCTTGTTGGGCGGCCATGGAAATTTGCTTGCCTTGTCGTCAGGAACCTTGGTGTTTGAGTTCGTTGCGCTTTCGGCGCCGGTCTTTTCTGTTGCGTAAAGCGCCCTGGCCGTTGCATCCCGAGCTGCTTTCCTGAGGGTGGCGATTTGGCTGATTTTGTTTTTAAGTTATTTTCGTAGCTCGATGGCCGCCTTTGTCATTTTGTAGAAAGATGATTGCAGTGCTTTCTTGCGCGTTTCTGGTAGAGGGAGGTTATACATTTGAATGAAGTTTTTGTCCTCCTTGGACCCGGGCTTAGTCTGTGGGTAGTTTCTAATCATCATTGTCATTATATCGTCGTCGATATCCTTATAGTAGCCTTTAGCGGCTGCTTTTTCTTCCTTGATGGTCTGTGGCGTTGGCGGCTGGTCTTTTTCTTCTAGAACATCTGCCATGGCTTTCTGAAGGACTGTTAAATTCAACTTGACAATCGTTGTCATGATACTTTCCAGCTGTTTGTCTAGCATTGTTTTTGTTCCGTCAGCACCGGTTGTTACCTCAGGATCTGGCACAACTTGCACCAGAAGGTTATAAAGACCGCACATGTCCTTGTACTCTTTTGTGTTTTCATCTGCGGTGATGCCGAATTGCACTGTAAAAATTATGATAAGAGTTATCCTCAGAAGCTTTTTGTCAATCTCGTACGCCTGAAGTGTTCTTCTTGTCGTCGTAAAAAAGTAAAATGGGAAAAAAGGAAAATTTTCAAAACTATGCTAATCCTTGAATGAAACAGAGGATACCGTAGAGTACACCTTGGCTTACATTAACGAGTCCTTAAAACGGCACGGAGTAAATCCTATAAAAAAGCTCTTAATTCTACTCCAAGTCGTTTTACATCTATATATCTATATACAATGAATATACTCTTCG
>NW_027124347.1:1868-3604 GCF_001457755.1 Trypanosoma equiperdum | reverse complement strand
TGTAAATATTTAAAATACAACATATTTTGGCATTTCTGAAGAATTTATCACTCATTGCTTTCAATGTGCTCTATCTTCCGATCATCCTCAGTCATCAGTTTCTCACAGAATAACCAAGTAACGCTTCTTTTTTTTTTGCCAAATGCGGTCGACTTTTATTTCTGTTTGTTATCCTCTTACTGTTCCTGTGGATTATACTTCTTTAAGTTTCACAACATCGGCGCCTAAAGTGCTTTTTCGCTACTTTTTTCTTTTCGGAATACTTGCAGTTAGCTGTTGCTCAAAGATTACCTTTGTATCGACTACTAACTCCTTGAAAGCCTTTAATTTCTCAGACATACTAGTAAGAAAACAGGGGAGTATCTTTGCAAACCCTTTGCACCACATACAAAGTTTATCCGTAGATTCATAAATGCAGTTTTTCAGGTGGTTTCAGAACCTTTATTATTCTTTTACTATTATTGGTAATCCATTTGTATTTCAGGTTATAAAATACTTCTCCCAATAATATTACAGTATTTCCCACTAATATTGGCCATTGTTACAATATCTGATTAGCAGAAGACTTCGAAAATATTTCACATTTACCCAACACATTCCTCCCTCCTGTTCCTACTTATGCATCTTCACATCTGGGTATTATGGTCAATCACCAGACTAAAAACCGTAGTCATCATCATATCTGCGGTTGTATCTATCCAATGTTGAGTTAATTTCGGAAAACAATCCCCTCCTGTCTCATTTATTTTAGTGTACTAGCGCCTGTTTCATTGTTTCACTCTATATTTTCTTCCCCTCTTTTTATTTTTCTTTCACTGTTTCTGCGGCTGAAGTACCGAATCCATTAGACCTGTGCAACGGTGTTTGTTTCTCCCTCATTTGTCTTTGAAACATATCGTCGTGTATGTTGATACCCATTATCATATTTATATTTGACACTGCGCATATTCCATATTCTTTTCTATCCCTGCATTTCGTTGTGCGTTTCCTTTAATAATAATATTCCTCATGTTCTCTCCCTCTCATTCACGTACTCTAATTAAACTGGTGGTATTGTTTTATCGTTCTTATTTTTTCCTTGAATTTACTCTTCTCCATCCTTGCTATAATATTCGTATATACACACTTACAACACTCTTTTAGCATTATTATTACTGCTACTATATTACTATTACTATCCTTACTATTACTGTTATAACCCTAACTGATATACATAAAATATATAAAGAAAATAAAAATATTACTCATTTCCATACTTTAATACTCCACTAAGGTATACCTGTATGTTATGGTAATACGCTTCTTTCTAAAACTTTATATTTTGTCATCTTTTTTAATATTTTTACCAGAAAGCATTAGAGTATATTAAATTTTATCAATTTTAGCAAACTCTCTAAAAATCGAGAATTTCATAACATTTTTAAAATTTAACAAAAAAGACTTTTAAAAGTCTTATTCTAGAATCAAAAATGCAAGTAAAGGGGGAGATCTTATAATAAGAGAATTGATTCCTGTGGTATTTGTAGTTTTTTCATCTTTCTCCATTGTCATTCCATCTTTCAGTTTGCACTTTCCGCCTTTGTGTTCACAATCTTTGTCTGCTGTACATTTACTTTCTTCTGCGTCTTCCTTGCATTTTTCTTTTGTCTTGGAATCTACTGCTGCTTTTTGTTGGGCTGCTGCTATCTGCGCCGCGCGATCGGCTAGTATTATGCTCATTGCATTTATTGCCTCGT
>NW_027124347.1:1696-1858 GCF_001457755.1 Trypanosoma equiperdum | reverse complement strand
GCTTGCACTTCTCCTCCTTTATAAATTTTAACTTTGTGTCCTGGTTTTAGCGTAGTGAATTTTGCGTTAAAGGCGTCGTTGTCTTTTCCATATGCGTATTTTAAAAATTTAGTTAGGGTTTGGAGGTCGCTGTCTGAAAGCTTTTTCTTCCCTCTGTACCCG
>NW_027124347.1:367-1686 GCF_001457755.1 Trypanosoma equiperdum | reverse complement strand
GCATCGACAACCAGTGTTTCTGCTGCTAGGGCTTCGCCGTTTAATGTTAGTTGCTTGCCTTCTGCTGGTGTGGTCCTTAGTGCCTGGCAGATAGCTTTCGCGGCGTATTCTTCTGGATTGGCTTCTTCCGTTGCTTTGTCGTGCTTTGGGTTGCAGTTGCCTACATTGCCTGTGGTTTCGTAAAGCTGGAGGCTCTTGATGGGTTCAGTCCTCTGGGTTGCCTGTATTCCCGACTGAACTATGCTTGGTGCCAGACTCCTTATATTGCCTTGGTCGCAGCTGGCTGAAGCTGAGGCCCAGTTAGTGTATGCGGCGCCGCCGTGATTGCAGCTGTCGGCCATTGTAAGCTCTAGGGCATTGTCAGCTGTTCCTTCCGCCTTTTTCTGAGTATTAGCTATGCGTAAACTTAGTAGGTTTGTCGGGTTCGGTTCGTGGGTGCTGATTTTGCCTTCTGCCAGCTTATGTTGTGCTCCGCAGCCTAATGGCGTCGCTGCATCCGCCTGTATGATGCTGTGCGTTGCCTGGTTTGAGCCCTTTTGTCTGTGGCCGCTGTTCTTCACTGTGAGCTTCAGTTGGCTTAATGTGGCTATCGCTGCCATCTCGCGCCGGAGCTTGTTTATCTGATCTAAGGCTAGTTTGAAAGTTGTCCCTCTTGTCGCCGATTGCTGCTCCGCGTCTCTTGCTTTGGCCGCTGCTGCTGAGGCGACGGCTCCAAGAAAACAACTTTTGGTCGGATCGTCGGCTGCTACTGCTGCTAGCAGTAGCTGGCGCGCTTGGGCTGTTAGCTGTGCCGCTGCGCCGCCGTTGGCTTTTAACCGCTGTCTTAGGTGCTCCTCCACAGCGGCGAGGTAAATGTCGGCATCACACGGTGTTTTTATCGCTTCTGCTGCTGGATCTTCAGCTGCTTGAGTGTGCACTGCGAAGAAACCCATCAGTAGGCTAAAAATAAGCAGATTATCATTTTTTTCTAAGAAAACTTTAAATTCTCTGGTGTTCTGCCGCTTGCTATCGGCTTGCCCTTTCTTAGAAGTAGAAGATTGAGCACAGTATCTGATTAGTTTCAGGTTTTTAGCGGCACGCTACTTCCGATGACAAAGGTAATTTTTATGGTATATCTTTGCCATTCGATACTATTGACAGGCGGCTAAAGGCTGATTCATTAAAAGGAATTTCTTCCTAGGTATCTTCTGATTTTTTTTGGATAGGTTATATCATAGTGCTTTTAAATTCTTTCCATTTTTGTCTATCTAAGCTATTGTTAGTTTATATAGCCAGATTTTCAGTTGGACATCTGCATGTTTGATTTCCATTGGAGGCTA
>NW_027124347.1:0-357 GCF_001457755.1 Trypanosoma equiperdum | reverse complement strand
TAAGCCAAATAATCGACATATCTTAACTCTAAACCACACCACTCTATACCTATATATATATAATATTTAACATTTAATGTTCTTTCCATTTATTCTATAAACTGGCTTTCCTTTGTAGATATAGCGCTTAAACCTTGTTAATTTTTGTCCTGAAAGCGATTTTGTTGTTGCATTTTTATTAATCCATGCTTCCAACTGTTGAAAAGAAAAAACTCTATAGTTAATTGCCCGCTCTTTGAAAGCCATTAATGTGTGGCCAGTACAGCAACATGTAAGTTGAGGAGTGTATTTACAAATTTTTTTCACCCTATGTAAAGCTGCGCTAACGAGTCATACATGCTCCACTTTAAGCAGCTT
>NW_027124455.1:15374-15652 GCF_001457755.1 Trypanosoma equiperdum | reverse complement strand
GTGAGATCTTCTGCAGGTTGTTCAGCCGCAGCTTCAGTGTCTGGAATTTCCTTTTCAGGGATCACCTCAGAATCAGTAGGTTCCTTCTCAGCTACTTCAGCATCAGCAACAGGTTCATCAAGCTCCCCGGCCTTAGTGAGATCTTCTGCAGGTTGGTCAACTATTGGTCCCTGAGGCGTGGCGTTTGTTTGATCAACTATATTTGCTGAGGATGTTATATTATTGTCCTCTGCATTGTCGTTGAGCGGTTGGTGATTTGTAGACTTTTCGTAGCTTTC
>NW_027124455.1:1431-15364 GCF_001457755.1 Trypanosoma equiperdum | reverse complement strand
ATTTGCTGAGGATGTTATATTATTGTCCTCTGGATTGTCGTTGAGTGGTTGTTGATTTGTAGACTTTTCGTAGCTTTTTTCTGCTTCTGTGGTGTGTGATATTTCAGCATCGATGAGCAAACACTTTGTATGTTGTATTGTGTTCTTTTCCGGGGCAATATGGTGGAGAGAATATATGTATTCAACGTAGAGTTCCTTTCTGCATGTATATTCGTGCATCCATAGCGAGTGGATGTCGTAGCTGTGGATAATATCCCCACGTGAAGCTCTTTCCAACCTTGCCAGTATTCGCATCAAGAAGTATCTACGCTCATCACAGAGTGCTGCTCGCAAGATACTTTCGTCGCAAACAACCTCAATTAAGTCAACACCGTCGTAGAAACTGCTCTGTTGTAGGGCGGCGCGGGTAGCAAATTCTTCAGTTTCCAGCTCTTTCTCGTGGTAACTGTTACGCATCCTCCATAGCAAAAGCATGCGGTTTTGCCACTCTTCCTCTTTTATTCCAAGGTGGAAACCAATATCGAAGCACATCTCGTTTAAGAAACGCGGCACATCTTGATCCAGATACGCTTGGTGATGTGTGGTGTACTCCATGGGTTTAACGATATCGATAAATCGCTCATTCGCCTCGTTTAACTCTAATTCATGACGCTGTGTAAGTTCAGATAGAACCAGCTTTTCTAGCTCGGCCTTTATGAAAGTCCTCTTGCGCTTCACTGCAGCAAACTTTTGCCACTTCCTCAGCGTTATGATCGCCAACACATCCTTCTCAAACCACTCTTTTCTTCTTGTAAAATCGTTTTCAATAGCCTTCTGCCACTCTTTTTTGATTCGTATACGACCATGCGACTCACTGTGCAACAATATTGTTACTGCATCTACCATGGGGACAGCAGGGGGTTCAAAGTAGTTTAAAATCATTTTGAACATCATCTCTTCCTGACCCTCCAACTCTGAGCGACCGCGGGGTTCTGCTCTATTCTCGACTACACTAAGCTCAAGAGCAATACGTCTGTATGTGTAATAGGATTGTATCGCGACCGCATCACGGAGGTTGTGCCTGCACTCCTGAACGTCAATGCGCTGCCTGTCAAAAACCTCCTTCAGCTCTGCCTTCTCTCGCATTACGCGAAAGGCTTCGCGAAGGTGCTTCCGCATGCCTGACCTTCCTACATCACCATTCCGGTATTTCCTATAGAAAATTTTTATTCGGCTAGCGGCTCCTATATTTCGGAGTTCCTTTCTAAGTTTTGAACTCATTTCCCGGTGAGCACAATCAGTTATTTCGGGCCATGCACGACTCTCCAACCGCTCAAGGAGGTGGCGAGCTTCCTCCTCCCTTTCCTCCGTAATCGCAACGCAGCACAAATATACAATTTCAGAATGTTGCTCTACCAGAAGCGACCCATAGTTTTCAAGAAACTTAACCGATTCGTCACAGAAAAAACAGAGTGCAGTGTTCAAAAAAGTGTGAGCAATTAATGCCCGAGGATTTGGGTCCAAAGCTTCAATCTCCAGTTTTTCACGTTTGAATTCATAATGAAGTCTAGTAAGGCGTGCGTACATGTACATCTCCTCCTCTTTCCGCGACTCAAGCAGAACCAACGCCTGCGCGAACAGCTCTTCTTCCTTTTGTGCTTGGATTTCTTTCATCATTATGCGAACCAAATCGCGGTCGTCTAGCTCCATGCAGAGGATTGAAAAAAAAAAATTGTTTTCATCCTTTTCGATGGCGGCACGTCCTTCCACCTCACGCCCCAGAACGTACGTCTTTGTCCGGATGATGTTACTGAGGCGGTTGAAAAAATTGCACATCCTTCCGCGAACGAATTCCTCTTCAACATCAATTTCACGGCGGGCGTCTAACTCAGCGGAGAAACAGTTTGTTACAAGTGGAACTATCACGCTGTCGTATAGATCCTGTCGCTCGGCACGCCGCAGCACGCCCCGATTCCATTCCTCCTCAGTATACACGATCGTTCGGCTGTTGTACTCTACATCAAACAATTTATTACGTTCATTAGCATGAAGCGTGCGTACTTCCTCTTCGACGGCGGCGAACTCCGAGGCAAGATAATTCTTGTACTCGCAAAGTGACTTTTTGCCGCGATCAATCTTTGCGATATCGCGCTTCTTTTGTATAATGCGACCGATTTCAGAATGGGTGATACGCCACCCGAGTCGACCGGCGCGAAAGCTACGTACTGCCCTCTGGATCGTTAGAATCTGCTTCTCGTGCTCAATCCATTCTCGATTTAGTTTCGCCAGCGCCTGAATCTGCTCAGGCACAAGCATCACAACATTCTGCTCCCATTCCTTGCAAATACCCTGCCGCAATATAATTTCCAGGCCCTGGACGAGAAGCTTTCGGACCCCAATATCTTCTTGAAGAATATGGGCCCGCAGATTCATTTCCTCATTGCCTAATGCCTTTGCCTTTGTGCGCATGAAGTATTCGTTGTGCAGCTGCAACAAATCCCCACGCCGCGTGCCTTCTTCAGCTCCGAGCATATTACGGAATTCTTCCTCCTGCGCCGCCAACTCCTCGTGCGGCATTGCCATCTGCTTTCGAGGCCTCAGCACCTCCATTTCAATCCTGAGTTGCTCCTTTTGCCGGCGCTCCTCACTCTGAGCTTTCCAATAAATAAGCCGCTCCAAGTGCAGGCGTTTGTGCTTCCACGTCAGCAGTAGAGAGGACTGCTCCTCAAAATGCTCCATGATGCGTTTGTACTCCTCCTCCTCACGCTCCTCAATCATTTTACGGCTCTCCGAGTCTTTCTCCAGAAGACCCATATAAGCTGCAATACCCAAGGTATTGCATACGTTACTGAGTGGTTGCACACGAACCACTGGTGGGTTATTGTGACTGGAAACTTTACCTATCAATCGCCTGTAGCGCTCAGCTGATCGCTGCTGCTGCGGCGACCTCCGGAGTGGGGGATGGGGGCATTCTTGAGGCTGGCCTTCACCGTCGTCTGCAAGATGTTTCATCTTTAGATACTCCTGAAGGATTTTCTGGGCATCAGGTTCCATCTTGAATTCATTCATGGGAAACGGAGAACTTGACGATCGAGCACGATACAACGCCTCGTTCTCTTGTAGTCTCTTCTGCTTTTCCCTCTTAGCTGAAAGTGCCAACTTGTATTCACGGAGTTGAACGCTCGCATCAGATTCATGTTGCAACCAATAGCGCTCCTTCTCCTCCTCAAAGGCGATGGTGCCACGCTGCTCTCGTTCAACAAGCTCCAAGTCGCGTATCTCATCCCGGAGCACAAATGTAACATAACGGACAATCATCATCTGCTTCAAAACCTGCCGCTCCCAAACTTCATTCACAATGATGTGCTGCCGTCCATTTTCCTCCAGTGCTTCCAGTGAGGGGCTGCATATATCTTCCTCCTCCTTCTTCACAATTTTTCGATCCTTCACAGTGTACTGAAGGTTCCGCGAGAAACGACCGGGAGAGGAAGAGGAGGGCGGCGGGCGGCATGGTACCGGAACATCAGGTAGTCGTGATACCGGCACCTGATATGCTGGTTCAAGGAATTGCCTTCGAACACCCTCAAGCATTTTTTTATAACCATCGTGAGAGCTCGCAGTGTTGCAAACACGACGCACCGTCCGCCATTGGTTTTGACCGGAAATCCCTCTCGTAGGGATGTTTAAACTCTCCCTGGTAAGGTTAGGAAGATAACCGTCCATCCCTGCGCTGCACCTCGGTCGTCAACAGTGCCGACAAACACAATAAAAACTAGAAAAAGAAAGCTGTGTCAGTAACTCGTAGAGGCAGCACAACTGGCAAAGAAATAAACAAGTCCCGCCACTTCGAGGTGTCTTTTCTTGTTTTCTTCTTCCTTTATTTTTCCTTTTTGTTCCTTCGCTACTTCCACCTGACCTTCAAATGGGGGAAATCCGGCGTCAATGGGGAAATCGTTGAATAGGAAGGAGTAAGTGAATTTGGTGAATGCTGCAAAAGAAAAAAAGAACAGAAAAGCAAACATTGCCAGTAGATCGTACGGTTGTTGAGCACAGCAGTGCTGAAGAGGTTGTTTCCTCCACTCAAGAGAAGGTATGCAAAAGCGCTGGCCAGCACCCTCGAGTTAGAGCGTACAACACCACCCCTCAAGGAGGTTACGAAATGAAACAACGAAAATGCTACCAATGGCACTACCATTTCGGCGATGATGGCCAACGCTGGTCCCTCGGTTCCTTTATCTCCGATCGGGCATTCGGGGGCTGGATGCGGGAGTACCAACGAGGTGTCTCATGCATAACAGCACGCCGCAATTCCCTCGCCGCATCCTCTTCTGACAATCCCATTGCTGCGGCTTTAGCGGGTAAAACGCGCTGCCGGAACCATTCCCACTCCGATGCCGCGTGCTGCTGATGGTGGGGTTCCCCGATTTCCTCCCACCATTTCATAGTCTCCACCCACCGCAGACGGTTTTGATGAAGTTCACTTTCCTTATGTGCCTCGTAGTCTTGCTTAAACCTGAACCGCACGTGGCATAGCGCGCAACTGGGTTGTTCGCCAAACTGCCACACATCCTTTCCGTTATGCGGAATCCGCTTGCTTCTCCTGTCAATCCATTTTGACTTCTTCCTGATGCGAATAAGGCGGCCGGCTGCCGATGCCGTGCTACTGTTGATTGTCGTGACCGCTAGCAGACAGCGGGTGAATAACATGATCCCTCCGCCGGGTATTGGAGTTCCCTAATTTGAAGGCCGCGATGTGATGCGATTCACTTCCGGGGCGCAAAATGAGTTGTTGTTGTTGTTGTTTTTTAAGAGTACTGCCCAAGAAAAAAGGGGGGAGGACCTGTGCTATCCTTTTTGCCTACGCGGCCGACTCTGCACTACTGTGGAGAAGGATTAAAGGCGTCCCACAACAACAACAAAAAAAATTATCGTGGACAAGACGCCAAAGCAGGTGGATGAAGAGTGTGGAGAAATGAAAAAGGATAAGGAAAAGATACCGAAACAGGAGCGGGGAGGACAGAAAACACACAAAACGAAATCCACCATTGGTTGTCGCACTAAAGCCGTACGGATGTGCAAGCCACACAGATCACTCACTTCGCTTGGTCGTAATCACTGGTGGTTAAGTGGATCGCCTGTCAGAAATGCGAGTTGGCGCCCTATAAAAACACTCATATTGAATGGTTGCGTGTGCACGGATTTCCACGCACACGTGAAAATACCAGCGTGCGTTCGGAAATAATAAAGACAAAAAACCTCACCGGTTGGGAAGGAAAAATGAAAACCACCTGGAGCAAGGGGTTTCAGAATTTTCCGCACAACCACACTCATGAAACTTAAAATTCGCTTCTCCTTCTTCAACGCATTTAACTTCTACACACCCACGATAGTCCGATGCTCAGCGTTCCCTGTGGATGTAACACCTCCGTCTTGCGTATTACCGCCTGTGGTGATGCAAGTAATGGCCTTAATGGAACCTCCGCAACGCCCAAATTCGAACGCACATCTCGCGCCTGCGCGTCAAACACAACAAATACCACCGAGCTCTCAGACACAAATGAAATCAACTCACTGTCCACTACCACACGATGGTCGATAGGTTCCTCGTCAAACACAGGATCGGATGTTAAGGCTTTCGTGGACGTGTGAACAACTGTATCACGGATACAACTAATCCCACCGTGTGTCGTAGATGGCATCGCCGCGGTGTAGAAAACATACGGTTGCGGTGTGGGTGAATTCTGCAGGCCATCAGCACGGAAAACTTGCACACGGAGTGCAACGACACTGCGCATGGCCACCAGTGCTGCACGCACTGCGTCTGAGCTGAGACAAAAGTCGCCATCCTTTCCAACGCCTGAGAGTGGACGATCCAGCAGAATAGGTAACAACAGGTTGAGAGCACACATCTCAACGGCGACAACCCCAACTTCCTCCCCGCTACCGCTTACTAGCTTAACGCGTTCCAGAACGGCTGATTCTCGTGCCTGCAGAAGCGCAACACCCGGAAGTTCCCCCATAGCGACAATGTTTGTTCCCGTGCCACATACCTGGTGAAGTTGAAACACGAACGTTGTTGCACGTATCTCCGCAACAGTAGCTTCATCACGGTCAAGACGATCGTAGCAGAAGCGTATGTCAAGAGGGCTATCAAGTGAGTAGAACATGGGCGACATCATCGTATCGTACGACCGTAGACCATCGAGCGAGAAGAACAGAGTGACAGCCGCACCGGCGACTTGGGAAGCACCCAAAGCACGCAGCATTGCATCGTTACACTCCAAATCATGTATGCAAAAGTTGATAATACCATCGCTTGATCCCTTTCCTCCATTTGTGGTGCCACGCGTCTTCGCCGCATTGTATGACTCCAGTTGCTGTTTGGCAAACGCAGTTTGAACATGCGTGAGCCGCCGCCGCATCTCTATGTTCTCTTCTAACAGTGCGTCGCGTTCATGCGACAGCTGCTGCATTAGGTGACGATTTCGTTCAAGTTGTTCGTTCATTTGAGTACAGCGGGATTCGGCCAGTTCCATGTCGAGGGCGGCGCTTGCAAGTGCTTCACGCAACTGTTGTGCCTCCCATCCCTCATCCCACCGAAGTGCATCCCACATTTCAAGCGCCTCCCCCGCCGCGCCGTCTGACGCATTGACCGGAACCTTATCACTAAACCCATTTGTCACACCTCCGGTCCCACCGTTACGGTCAATACCAGAGTCACCTCGCATGGCCACTACCGCCAGGGCACGTCTAACCTTTTCATCACCGAACTCTTTCACAGTATACCCCGCCACGGAGGCCATTGCTGATAACTTTTGTCGTTCCTCCTCCGATTTCTCCAACTGCGCTTGGAACATAGTGGCGTTTTCGCGAGTGAGTTCTAACTGACGACGCAGCTCCCCCAACTCACGTTGCGCCTCGAGGAGCTGTCGTTCCTTTTCACGCCGTTGTGCCTCAGCAGAGTCCCGCATTCCCTGAACATCTGCCAGGCGGGAGGAGAATTCACGTCGAACAGCCTCTTCAGTTTCTCTATTGCAACTCTGCAGGGTACTTGCTGTGCGCAAAAGTTCCTGCTCGGTACGAATAAGTTCCTCGCTTTTGTGCTTCACGGTCCGTTCTAACTCCTCGACACGTGCACAGCGTACTTGCAACAAATTTCGCTCACCTTCCAGTTCCAGTAGCTGCCGCTTCGTTTCTGTATGCATCGCGTGAAACTTCTGGAGTTCATCCAAAAGGCGACTGCATTCGTTCTTAAGAGTCTCCACCTGCTGCTGCGACCCTTGCATACGACTAGTCAAAATAGTGATTTGCCTTGACTTATCCTGCAAATCTGCCTGAACTTGAACAAGCTGTGTGGGATCAACGGTGCCCGCCCCGTACCGTTTTTCGCTGTCCATCTCCTCTTGTAACAGGCGAAGCTTAAGTGCAAGTTCATCCCGTTCCCGTGTGAGAATTTCAACGGAACGACGAAATTCGGCTTCCAGCTGCTGTTTTCCACTCTCGGCCGCTTGGGCACGCCCGTTAAGCATGCCACAAGTGTGCCTCTCCACAGCAAGTTGCTGCTGTTGAGTGAATTGCACATCTTCCAGTTGGGTGCGAGTCCGTGTTAACTCGTCACGAAGTACACTAACCTCAGCAGCGCGTTGGTCTCGCTCCACCACAGCGCTAGCAAGATCCTGTCTAAGTTTTTCTATTACAGTGACCATAGCCGGAGATGGTGGCGACGGACCAGCTGTTGTACCCCCCACAGTTGCGGCGGTATTAGCACGTAACGCTACGATCTCTAATTGGGCGCGATGAAGTGCTTCACGGCACTGTTGCAACTCTGCAGGGTCCACCGCCTCTCCCAATGATAGAGCAGCCCCCTCACCGGTTCCCGCATGCGGCTGAAGAGAAAATGATCTTTTACCCGGTGTTGATTGCCGGGTAGCATAAGCACCGCCAACGCTTGTGGCGGTCCGCATTGACGAGAGGGGCGGTGATGTTGCAGCGGATGAAGCAACCTCGTTAAGATGTTTTAACATGTCAGGTGAAACACGCTTCAGGTCATTAGTTACCTTATTAAACTTTACTTGCAATATCTTCAACTTATCGCGCAATCCCAGAACCTCTTGTTTGAGTTGCTGGTTTTCATGCAGCGCCCGCTGTAGTTTTTCCTCCTTTGCCATTTCGGCACGTTGTGCCTCTGTTGCCCGACCCATTACAGTGGTTCACAACCTCTCTCGACACCTCTCTACCTTCAACCTCTTCCAAGTTTTTGTGCTGAGGTTTTCTATTCTATTCAATTGGAGACGCGACACGTAGCCACCGGCCTCCTTCTCGTTTTGTGGACACGGCTGCTTATTCAGCACTGCTCTATGGAAACAACTTCCACAACTTGTGGGAAAATCAACCAGTTTCCCACTATCCCTCAGCACGCGTGATAGGCTCTCCCCTCAGTGGAGAAGAAATTTCTCCACCCTACAGCCTTTACCGCCTGTTCCTCGAAACAGTAAAGTCCGGGAACGTGCTCCAATAAACAAACAAGAAAGTGAAAATAGAACAAAATACAGACAAAAATATCAAGGTTAATATTAAGATTAAGGGAAACCAAAGGATAAGATTTTAATAACAACCGGCTCTTCTGAAGCGCATGGATAACGCAACGCATGTTCAACAAAAAAAAAAGAGGGTGAAAAAAAAAGAGGAGAGAAGATGAAACCAGATCAATGAAACTGCACCGCAGAAAAATCTAACAATAGTGCACATGATCAGCCCTTGTCATTTAGAATCATTCTCTCCCACACCAACTAACGTACGCGAGCGTAGGGGTCGATACCTGCAGCCCACGATGTGTTTTGCTGCCGTTTGCGTGTGCGTTCCCGTTCGTGCTCCTGCTGCTCACGAGCGATGCGCTCCTCATGTTTTCTCGCCTCTTCGCGGAACAGTGCCGCATTCGCCCGTTCTTCCGCTGTACCATGCAATCTTCCGCTTCCGTCGGGCAGCTCAGCGTAGGTAACAGATATAGGACGATCCCGATATATCTTTTGATGCATTTCTTCAATGACACGGTCGCTAGAGGCAAAATCATCGTAAGAGAGAATGACAACACCTCGGAAGTTTCCGTCAAAGTCGCGTACCATCCGTGGGGGGACGGCGAAATTCCCGAACTGCGCGAAGAATGAAGTCAGTTCGTACTCAGTTACGCTAAGATCAACGCCACGGACAACAACTTTTGCGCCAATCTCGTGCAGTTCGTGAACAACATGCCGGTTACTCGAACGCGAACCGATTTCCTTCTGGTGCACATCCGTACTTGCGTGGGAAACGCGCAGTTCCTTTCCAAACAATTTTGTTCGACTGCGATGTAGAGCCTCAAAGCAATATTTGGCATCCTCTGCGTTGTAGAAATCCGCAAAACAAAATGTCATCTGCTGCGTACCACCGAGATTACTTGACGTTGGCCAAACAATGTTGGCAACAGGCCCAAACTGCGTGCAAAGTTCATGTATGATATCTTCATTGCACTGATCAGAGAGATCACTAAAAAAGACACGACGGAGGTCTTCCCGCTTGAACGTGGTCATGGTTTACTAATTAACCTCAGCAGCAACTAGAGTGCCCAACTTCAACAAAAAAAACGGATAATTAATTTATAACGTCAAAGTAGAATGCAAAAAAAAGGTTAACTTATTTGAAATAGATTAATTACACCAACAGTGTCAACAGAGCACACTGTTGTCTCCGCTGCCTAAGCTTCACTTCTGCTAATAGGAGAGAGGCGGGAGAGTGCTGTAAATGGGTTACAACCTTTGAAAGAAAAATAGAAAGATCCACAGAAGAAAAAAAATTGAGAAAAAAGTTGGGCTCAACACAAGGAAACAGTCGAACCAACTCAAAAACAGAGAATTTAGTAAATATCATTTCTTCATTCAAAGGGGGGAAAAAAAGAACGAGCGAATGGACGAGACCGACCATTGACGTGCCTCTCGCAACGCCCTAACGTATAACAACGAATACAAAAAGCAAGCATCCACCACTTGTGAACCCCCACAAATCCAAAGGTGATGTGCCCTTCTCGAGCTCGATGTTATTATCGTTGCGACTACCGTGTTTGTTAGCCCACTTCATAAAGAGTCGAGCATTTCTAAAACCTTATTTAAATCCGCCGGTTCAAACCTTCCCAGTGAAGGGATTAACTCACGAGCTTCGTCCGCCGTCTTTGGCTGAAGCGTGCCAAGTGCTACCACCTCAAACATTTTCATAGCCTCCTCCTCCGCTGTGTCGAGGAAATCATCTGATTCCGGTGGAAGAGTGGCAAATCCATCCTCTCCCACTACAAAATTCCCCAGGTGGGCATTCATTTGCTGGCGATTATTTTTGTTAACTAGTCGCAACCTCGTCTCCATTACTCGTTGCACCCGGCACTCATCTGCACATGTTTCCTGCATGAGTTCCACTTGCCTGCATGTCTTTTCAATAAGACGTGAGGCGGGATGATCGAGTGACGTGTCCCGCCGGCCGCGAAGGAGTTGAACAACAACTGGTAACGTAAGCGGCTCTGCACTGTTAAAAGGCTCACCGAGGTCACCATCCACATATCTCTCACTACTCATTCCGCAGTTTTCCCCTCACACGTGACTTCACTTCTCTCCTGGGTGTTTTATAAATGTAAATATATATATATATATATATATATATATATTGCTTATTTTCTTCTGGGAGCTACCGAAGGGAGGAAAAAATACCACCCAAATCGGCTCGCCCCCGTGTGGCAGCTGAGGTTTAAACGAATAAACGTGCAAAACAATCCAGTAAATGTAATACGTCAACCGCACAACAACTACGGTAGAAAATCAGGTGGAAATACAAGTGACACCTAAACAAAAGGGAAAAAGAAAAGGGATGTTAACTTAGTTACGGGTGAGCACAAACAAAAAAAAGTGTTGAAAGTTTCAGAGCTGCTAAAAGGGAAATAAATAAAAAGGATGAAAAAAGATACGAAGAAAAAAAAGCAAAGAAGATCAAAAAGGAAAGAACAAAAGTACAAGAAAAATATAATATAAACACTCTTCCAAAACACATGTCCATTTTAGTCAAGGCTGCGAACATATTCCCTCTTCTAATTGACGGAAGTATGTTGGATGAAAGGTAGCGAGGAGGAAAAGATTCACCACGACCCACAGGAACGATTCAAAAGGAAGGCAACATACGCCCCGTCCTAACTTCACAACTGTTCATTATGTCACATGAGCCTTCCCCCCTGAGCGAAATTTCCTCTTCTTCTGTGGAGCTCGGACGGTAAATTGCATGGACTTCCCTTCTATCATTAAATCTAGAAAGCGAGACTGCTGCCTCTCAAGTTGATCTTCCACCAACACAAGTCCGCTCTGACGTCTCTTCACATCCCCCAAGCGGCGTAAGCTCAACAAACACCTCGATGCATTTCCACCCATCGGTGACGGCGCTATATTTGAGCCCAGAGAGGAGGATCGCGTTGCTCCGTACAACTTTCCTTGTTCCAAATGATGTAAACTTTTCGACATCCTTCCTTTGCAGTCGCTGTTGATTCTATGAAATAAATTGGCTGTTGACCCACCAAATTCACTTGTATTGCTTTCCGCTTTATAAACACTCACACTAGGGGTTTCTGGACCTTGTCTTCGGAGTGATGGGGGATCAAGATGGTAACTTACATTGCTGTTCGTTACTCCTGAGTAAAAACCACGAGCGTGAGTGATTGCATTCTCAAAGTTTCCACGGTACCTTGAGTGTGCGGCGTCAATGGGACTACTAAGTAACCGGGAAACGTAACGTCGCGCATATGACCGACGCTTGCTGTCAGGAGTGCACGAAGTAATTGTCAACGGTATATTCTCAGTGTATTGAATAACACGTTTCGCTACCGTATGACCTCCGTTTCGCGAATAAGTGGGGGCCATGTCATCATCTCCAACGGAAGATGGCGCACGAAACTTTGATATCGGGATCACCGCCTCTTCCAGTTTGGGAGGCGTATGGGGAACCAATGATGGTTCCGCTGAAGCCCTTCTTCCTTTCCTTTGTACGGCTTGTGTGCCTGGTGGAGGGGTTCGGGGGCGCCGTTGAATGGGTTTTCGACCCTGAGTTTTTGCCTCTACACGCTTTTCAGAGTTTGAGTTGACTTTTTGCATCGGGGCTTGGGGAGGGGCCTCCTCGCTGCCGCTGATTTCACAAAGAAGAGAGAGATTTGGAAACTCGCTGCGGGAGCTACCACAACCGTTCATCATAAAAGCCAACGTGCTCGTCAGTGCAAGTGGTGGCACGGGCCCACCAACATTCGGTTTGGAAACGGTAACGGAAGCATTCGCCGCTTGTGTCTGATGTTGTGTCTTGTCCTTAGAACCGCGCTGAGTGGCAACATTTGATCTTTTCTTTGCCGTCGACACTCCTCCCTCAACACCGCTTTCTTTTTGTGTCGCGGTTCCTTCATCTAAAGATGCACCACTTCCTTTCTCCTTGTCTTTAATGGATGCCTCTAAAACATTTCCAGCCGGACCCTCACTTGGTGCCTCCCTTTCCTTTTGTTCATCATTCAGCAACCGTGACAGTAGAAGAAGCGATGTGAGATCAGTTTTGTCTTCGCTGCAGTCAATCAAAAAACTTAACATCGCTTCTTTGATGGTAATGGCAAATAAAATGCGACACTAAGAAGGAAAGCAGGATACAGCACGTATCCTGTAATTCCCACACCACACATACATGCGTAGCAGTGGTATAGATAAAGAGTAAGTGGTGGGGGAAAAAAGAAAGAAAGGAAGAAAGAGAAGTTAAGAATAAAAAGATGTTTCGGTACAGATGAGAACAGTTTAACAAGTAGGCAAAGTGTAGCCATGTAAAGGTAATTGCTACATGACAGAAGAAGGGGAGGGAAAAACGCCAACAACCATAAAAACATTAATAACAAAAAAAACATATTGACACGCTCCACCAAAAAGAAAGTGCAAGTGGATCACCACCACCACCACCACCACCACCACTCTCTTTTTTATTTTTTTCATGGTTATGTGTACCGCATGCAGTACAGTAACCATATACATCTTATTTTCTTCATTTTCTTCACTCCTCTCTCTCCTCCCTCTTGCAAAGTGTATCTCCTTTTGGAGAAATATGTGACAAATAATAACAATAAACGGAACACAAACATCCACTGATACGAAGTCGTAAACCAAATATTTCTATGACAACCGTGAGAAACAAACATCTGCAAAGAATTTTCGGAGAAGGATTTCCCCCATTCCCTATTCCGTATCATTTATCTGTTTTTTTCCCCCTTTCTCTGTACGTTCGTTTGTTGCTCTCTTCACGCTCCTGTTGCAATACATCAACACAAAAAAAGACACGCACATAAACAAAAATAAATAAATGAAGCAATATATATATATATATATGTAGATGTAGATGTATAAATATATGCCATCTAGGATTTCCTCTCTTAACTGCATTAGTAATAATAATAATCCCTTCACTCTCCCATTTCCTTTCTTTCTTGACTTTTTCCTTTTTTTCTTCTTTCTTTCTTTTCTTTCCCTTTACTTTATTTACCCCACTTTTCCTACATATAAAAGAGAGAAAAAAAAAAGAAAGACATCACCTTTAATATTCTTGAGACTTACACAATAGAAATGCACACACCACAATTCCCCTATTTGGTTTGAAATGAAGCCCAATCACCGCTTCTCATCGCAGTATAAAACAAGCAAAACATATTGAAAAAGAAAGAGAAAAGAAAAAACAAATATATATATATATATATATAATATTTATAATACTATAATACTATAATATTATAATCCTTTTTCCCTCTTTTTTTTCTCCTCCTTCTTTCCTTCTACTTTATTTTTTTTTCTTATTTTTATTTTATTTTGCAAAAAGAGGGGAAGTGGCATATGAACAAAGCAAACACAGACGCACATAAAGGCAAATAGGAACTAAA
>NW_027124455.1:1132-1393 GCF_001457755.1 Trypanosoma equiperdum | reverse complement strand
AAAAAAAAAAAGAGGGGGAAAAAACGAAGAAAAGGGAAGGAAGTAGAAAAACGGAGGAGAATAAATTAAAATAAAATTTAGTAAAAGGCATAATGGAAGGAAAGAGAAAGAAAGAAAGAGAGATAAATAAATAAATAAAGAGAGGATGGGGGTAAATAAATACGAAAAAAAAAAAAAGAAAGACGCAACGGAACCATAACACATCAAAAAGAGGGGTACTGTAATAAGAACACACACACACACACACACACGCAAAATAAA
>NW_027124455.1:475-1122 GCF_001457755.1 Trypanosoma equiperdum | reverse complement strand
AAAAAAAAAAAAAAGAAGAAAATAGGAGGAATTAAGTCTTTTCTTTCTTTCTTTTTTTCCTTTTATTTTCTCTTCATTGATCAAATGAATTATATTTGACACAGCGAAAACTGCCACCGGTTGGTATCACAATCAAACGCACACACACGCAAAATAAAATAAAAAAAGGTGAATTGAATTGGAGACGTTATAAAGTCGTAAGAAACGCAAAATAAAAAAAATGTTAAAAGGAATAGTACCAATCACAACAACAATAATGATTATGATTGTAATCACTCAGTTGTGCATTGCGTAAAAATCTAATAATAACAATAATGACAACAACAACACTCGCAACAATAATAATAATAATATTATTAATAAGCACATCGCTGCACTTCATTGTCGTCACTAAATAATCCCCGCCTCTCAGCCCCTTCTCCCTACTCAAAAAAAAAAAAAACAACAGAATCCACTATATTTCGCACACACACTATTTACTTTCTGAAGCGCCACGAGACAAACAGCAGCGACAAAAATATAACCAATACATTTTAATTTTTTTTTTTGTAAAAAAAAAAACATAAAAAAGAAGTGAAAAAAAAGGGAAGAAGGGAAAAGGAAATAAAGGTAAAAAGATAATTTTTTTTTTAAAACAAAAAAGAATG
>NW_027124455.1:0-465 GCF_001457755.1 Trypanosoma equiperdum | reverse complement strand
AAAAAAAAAAAAATGAAGGTCAACGCCTCGTGACCCATCGCTCTGTCGGTAACACAAGCGGTGAAAAGTTGAATGAGTAAAAGTAAAAGTAAAAGTAAACAACAGAGAGGAGTACGACAAATGATCAAAAAAAAATTTTTTTTCATAAGAACAACACATAAACTCAAAGCAACTATTAAAAACAAACCAATTAAATGGCAGCGACCCCAATCAATTACCATCGCAATCAAACATAAATATATATATTTTTTTTCCCCCTCCACCTCTTTCCCTCCTCCTTTCCTTAACGCCTCCTCCAATATAATTTAAATTATAAAAAAAAAAGTAAAGAAACAACGACAACACAACAATAACTTCACGCAACAGTTTCGCACTCCAACTTGTTGCATGGCTGCAAAAGAAAAAAAAACGCCTTGCCCCTAACAAATAAATGTAACTTCGTTTACGCAGTTACATGTATACATA
>NW_027124251.1:0-1490 GCF_001457755.1 Trypanosoma equiperdum | reverse complement strand
GTACAAGACACAAAGATAAAGCAAACTGTGAAAAGGAAAATGAGGGTCAGAAATCCGGAAAAATCTGTCTGTTGATGGATTAAAGGCAAATATTCCAGAATTCTTCTAAATGAAAAATTTGCTTTGATTACTGCTTCTGCCTTTATGAGTTGGATAGCATTTTAGTATTCTAAGGATTTTTAAGAATTTTGCTGCATTTATGATAATTTAAAATATTTCGTATTTAGGTGACTTTTAAAATTTGCTATATTTTAACACTTTCTGATGAAAATTATGAAAGGTTGAGAAACTCGAAAAATACGAAAATTTTAGTGAATTGTGTATAATAGTGACTGTGGGTGAGAAGTAGTATGATCATAGGGTATGAAAATGAGTGCTCTTTGGAACATTCGCTACTTTGGATCATGTTGTTTATTTTATGAATATTAGGAGTAATTTAAGTCTATAATTATTATTATAATTAGTGATAGATAATAACTGTGCACCAAAGCAACACTCAACACTGAGTAAAGTGATATGCAATCACTCCCGTCAACATTACATTGTGTGTGTCCGAGTATGTCACACAATTACGTTAGTTCGTCCATTCACAAAAATATGTATATAAATACCTCTCCAAAGCAGAGAACTGCGAACCACGGTCTTAATCGTTTCATTCCTTGAATACGGATACCAAATGAATAGCTCGTGCATCGCGATATTTGCGTATTGATACTCTCTTCCTCAACTCATTTCGTAGACGGCATAAATATGAGCTTTTGAAAAGCGATGACACACTCTCTCCCGGTGGACCTAAAGCCATGGAGACACTTCCAATTCCAACAACCACATCGAATAGCCAAATCCAGTAGCCACTGTATGAGGTTACTTCTACCCTGCAATATGCCTACACATACACAAATATATAAATAAACATATTAATGTATAAACGTATTAATATATAAACGTATATTAAACAGAGATATTACCGCAGAGACACGAGGAAATCCGAATCGAAGCCTAGAACTTTGTCACATGCTGAGCGAGTCCAAGTGATTAACAATGAGAACTACAAAACAAGCGCTGTCACACCTTTTCGCTACAACAACTCACCACAGCATGCCGAGGAAGTTCGCGGTCCCAATGTCGATAATGGGAATTCACAACCACAAGCGTATATTGCATAGAGGAATTTTCATTTTTGTGCTAAATTGCATTTACTTTATCAATAACAGTGGGTTTCTCCTTACTCGCAGAATGTATGTGCATGTTGATACAACAGCCGATACTTTTCCAAAAAAAAAACACATGTACGATGGTAGGAACCAAGTGTTCGCATTTATGCACCATCAAAACCTCTTATTCAGTAGAAATAAAAAGTTTGAAGGAAACGAAAAGAAAGAACCAAATCCCTTTTGAAATGAACATTACTTTTGCGCCTCTCTAACATATCGGTTAAAGCCTCTCTTCTTCTTAATCTTTTCCCAACCACACGCACCTCGCATAATAGG
>NW_027124346.1:0-2151 GCF_001457755.1 Trypanosoma equiperdum | reverse complement strand
AATTACCTCATTTACTAAAATCACCTCCTAGTTTCAAAACTATATCTTAGTTGTGGTGGTTTGATAGCTAGAGTTTGGGCATTTAAAGGGTTTGAATGTTAATTTGGAGAGTTACTAAAAGGAAAGTGAGTAATAGAGATCAGAGCAGAGTATTTATTAACATTTTCTAATTTGGAGTGTTACACAAGAGGAAGCTGTTGATGATAGATTTGTGTTGAGGAGAGGCATGATTGGATTGAATCATGATGAGAGATTCTTCTGTATTCCACATAGTGGAGAAGTCGAAGAGGCTTCATTCATTCACTTTCCCGGATAGTCTATTGCGTGGGAGGAGAAGGCGAAGTTAATTGTGAAAAATATTATTTGGTTTGAAGAGTTGGAAAAAAGCAATTTAGTACAATAGATTTAAGTGCAATTAAAAATACAGCGACAGATGGGGAAATGGGATATTGAATATGAAAATATTCGTAAAAGAAAAAACAAAGCAAGAAATTTTGTTCAAAGCCAATAAGCTATGAAAATTCCAGAAATGAGCATAATCTATGCAGTCACTTGCTTGTAGTACATGGCTGCCTTGTTTTTCTGACAATACTAGGCAGCGGTGGACCAACCCGCAGACAACAAACTGGCAAAGGAAGCAGGCGAAGAAGCGATGTCGGCAATTTCTTGGGGTCAAAGTATATACATCGACCAGCGAACCTTTTTCAGGGATATACAAGCATGGTGGTGGAGTTTCTAGCAACAAAATAAACAGGAAGCAGCAGTAAATACAAGCACCATAAACATAAACTAAACTTAAGTAATGTAATGAACCAGTCTTTCGCAGCACTGTTATTTTAACAGCAGGCCGACCTTGAAGCTAATCAAGCACACCGGACAATTAAAAAACGCAAAGGCCAAATATTAACAAAGCTTGGCCACAAAAGGCGTAAAAGGAACAAGATATTGAAGGAAATGAAGATCACATCTCGACGACACCCAAACACAAACGTTGTATTTTACTGCAGGAACCGCAGCTGAAGCAGAGGTTTAAACAGAAAGAACACGTTAAGAGGCAGAAAGTGCAAATTTCCATGCACAGAGAGTTTTTTAAATTGGTTACAGAAGCAATAAAAAACTCAAATATTGGTTTAATAGATTGGAAATTTATATAAAATTGATAAAAATGAATTACAATACAAGAATCAGTAGTTTAATCACCATTAGAAATCCGGTGGTGAAACAGCATGCAAGTTTCTTACCTTTTTAAACAGAAACATCCAAAAGATAGAGCGGCTTCGACTATCTTTCTTTTTAGCAAAATATCGGCACTAAATCTAAGGGTAAAACCAGCGTAAGGTGAAGCACACGGACCATAAAACCCACATCAGAAACAAAGCACCGTACAATCCAATTACCAGCAGCATAAGACAAAGCGGCGGCTAAAGGATAACATGTCAACAAAAAAAGCGTTTAGTCAGCCTTATACTTGTTTACGCCGCAACGAACGTAAGACCAAGCGAGGCAACAGCAGGCGACGGCAAAAACATCCGCGAATTCCACATCTTGTGCAGTTTAGTAGAGTTGTGCAAAAAAAACCTATAAACCTACCTAGTTCTTCTCTGTTGGATGACGAAGTACAAGCAATAGAGCTGATAAACATGAGCGCCAGTACAGACGAATGGCAAAACCAATTTCCGATGTAGAGCCCTGTCGACACAGGAAAGAAAGCAGACTGCACCAAGCAGCCAAAACCAATCAGCTGCCATGACAAGTACGACAAATGGCGTGCCAAGCGGAAGGAACTCGAGGCGGAAGCGAACAAAGAAATCAAAGAGACACCGGTAAAGGGCATACAGAACACACCTTACGGCCGAAGAATCCAAATGCAGATAAATGACATAGCAAAAGAAGCACAAAACATTTCTGACGACTACGTCACAAATATTTTTTTTTTTGAAAATTTTTTTCGTGCCTTCGTGGGAGTTTCCCCCCACCGGCTCGGCCATCAGCCATCACCGTAGAGCCCTGAGATGCTATTGGTCTGGCGACTGTGGTAGAGTCTCCCCTTTTTTATGCATCCTAACACACCCTCTATAACGCTTTGTTGTAGCTCCGCAGTTGAACGAAATACAGCAGATGGGGCGAGAAGCCCCCCACCCCGGACTCTCC
>NW_027124667.1:2608-10541 GCF_001457755.1 Trypanosoma equiperdum | reverse complement strand
ATTCTCAGATGAAGCAATAGATCCTGCAGATTCTCGTGGGACAGGTGCCGGTGGCACAGAAACTCTTGGAGGTGGTGAAGCAACTGTAAGAACTGCAGCTACGCCATCGCTGCTCACCGTGCGCAGAGTTAAGGGCATCCTGGAGACAACTTCAGGGATTAATTGCCCATCGCTATTGCCATGCAGTCGAAATGATGGGGTTTTGCCCTCCTCTATTCCCACAGCAAGGTCGCTCAACTCGCTGCCTGAATCATCACTAGAATCAACACCAGCGGTCATCAGTCCTCTAGGCAGTTGAACCGCACCCTCCTCTGTTGAAATCGACGTGACGATATCGCCCTTGCTGTTCTCAACCAGTGAAGTCCGCTCTGCAGATATTACGGCGGAGCTTGCTGGATAGCTAACGGCGCCACCGTCGGGATCGGTTCTCTCTGTGGGTGGAACGGGAGCGTCGCCAGAGCTCCCTTTCTGTGAAGACATTACATTTCCCTTCACAGGCGAAGATGCGTCTTCGTTCCCTGGGTGGCTGATTTGCATGCCATGAGAGCTACTTTGGCTCTGGGTAGTGTCGGTTATGGACAATTTCGAGAGACCCGACACGGGGGAGAGAGTGGTTGACGAACTGGCCGGCGTGCTCGTCGACGAGACTTGCCGGACGATTAGAACATCGTCAATATGCTTTGTAAGCAACCGCTGCCTCTGTGAATTATCCATGAAAGGGGTTACTATTTTCTTGGGTAGTTGGTGTAACTCGGTCTGCTGTTCCTCATCTTCTACAACGGTTCCACCACCCTCTATAAGACGTCCCTGTTCGAACAACTTGTCTGGAAGCAGTCGCTCGCACCTTTCTTTCCACATCAAGCAAGAGCGTCGAAGCTGCATCTCTCTATCCTGAGCCAGTGCTCGTTCTTGTTGAACAGCTTCCTGAAGGCACCGCTCCATAGACTCCTTCATTTCGCGCTGGCGGGTGAAAAACTCCTGGTGATATGCCGCTTCGCGTGCATTATGCTGCTTTAACAGGGTCAAAAGGGCATCACGTTCCTTAACCACAGCCTTTACCTCCTCAGGACCTCCCACCGTGTGCATCATCTGTTCGAAGGCTTGAAGCCGCTCTCGAGCCTCAGCCAGCTCACACTGGGTGGCCCTCAGTTCCTCCTGCACCCGTGTCAGAGCTAAGGCCGTTTTTCTGAACAAGCACAACTCCTTAGATATCAACTCATTCTCCTCCCGGACCTGCTCAAGGGTACTTTTTGTGCGCATAGCGTCGTCCATGCATTTTCGCAGTGCTGTAGCGTTCTCAGACGCTCTTTCCTTTAGCTCAGCGATAAAGAGATCCTTTGCCCGTGAAGTCTCCGCTTCTCTCTGTAACTTCGACCTAGCTGGGTGATTTTGTGCACCTCCAGCGCCGCCACTAGATGGAACCTCAGCCGCGAGGCGAGCCACTTCGGCCTGATAAACAGCCAACTCCATCTTCAACTCCTGCAACTTCGAAACCCGTGCATCCCTTTTCCAGACTGCCAACTGGGCATGTGATTGCTGCAGCCGCCTCCACACCTCACCATTTTCTCTGGTAAGACGCGCCACCTCAGTGTCCGTGCCATTATAACACCCCCCTACTTCAGCAGGTTCTGTCACGCCCGAGGGAACCGGAACCCTCGGCGCTCGAAACGCACGAAGTGCTGCCTCAAGCTCCTTCAGCTGCACATCTTTGGTGAGTAACTGAGCCTTATATTTAGCGTTCTCGTTTTTGAGGGTGATGATTTGGTCGTCTACTGAAAGAGCCGCGCGGCAATCCACTACCTTCGCACGAAACCGTTTACTGTGTGACTCTCTATACGGTCTGAGAACATCCCTAATGGCCCCAGTTCCAGACCCCGTTGCAGAGCCCGGAGGAGGGGACTTCCGCGCCTTCACACATGTTGTAAAGTCCCGTTTCGATGAGTGGCATCTTTCTTGAGCTCCGTTGCACTCCCACAACATTGGCGTTACTGCGCGATGCCCTACTTCGTCCTTCTTTTGGGTGCTGTATAAAAGTGACAGCAGTGTGGGTCCACATCCCAAGACGTCACGTTCCCCGGGGGCTGCAGAAAGGGCTTTGGAATCCACAACCTCGCCCTCATTCACATCAGCCGCCGCAGGATACTGCACTCCACAGGTTTCCAGGAGTTCAGCGGGAGCTTCTACAACAAGTTGTTGCGGCGACGTGGGAGTTGTAATGTTACCCACACCACTTTGCATCCTTGGAAGTGCCCACTTCTGGATTTGGATTGCCACCTTTATATATGGGTGCGCATGGCCCCATAGCAAAGACGAAAGAGGGGGCACTTGGGATTAGCAACAGGCAAAGATACAAAAAAAAAACAGCATAAATAAATTGAATACTCTTTGTAAGCAATTGTATTCCCTCACTCGGCTATCCGGTTTGTCAACTTCCCTCACAACGCTACAAAGGAGGCGTGAACACCATGAGAAAAGCTTCCACTCATGTGATGGTGTAGAACAAGTCGTTAAGACCGGAATAACTGTTGGCTGCGCCGACCGCAGGAAAATTTTTTTAAAGCAACCACCGGCCTCCAGTAGCAACTATGAATAATAATCAAAACAACACCATAAGGCGTGTATCCAACCCCAATTAGGCGGACTTCCATTAGTAGAAAGAAGCTAGAGAAGTAAAAAAAAATCTACAAGGTGTCCCCGCATTCACTCCCCACGCGTTCGCCCATCGAATCACTTCACCACCTGCAAGCGAAATCGGCACAAAAGGGAGGAGGAGCACGGCACACGCCGTCAAACCCGTCAGAAACAAAACCGGCGAGGACAGTGCAGAAAACATTTTGTCATCACCTTCTCAGCCACAAGTTGAATTCCTTCAATTAGCAACCGAATTGCTGTACTGTGGTGCGCTGAGGCGAGAGTTGCTTCCGCAGACCACATCGGCACGTGATGTGAGCACAGAAAGTGGCTGGAAAGAACCACAGCCAACAAACGTGGGTCCGTTGTGCGTACTCACCAGAATTTCGTTCCGCACTTTAATCCTATATTCCATTTTGGGGCCTTAAATGAAACAAAGTAAGAGAACGCGGAAAAAATGTAGGAAATGGAGCGGGCCTAACGTGTGTCTCGCGCACAGCGGAAGAAAAGAGCTGGGTTGAAAGTACGACACACGCGAATTAGGCAAACGTGTTTCCTTTAGGAAATCTGAAGCCTTTTGAAACAGCTGATAGGGGGGAAATAGAATAAACAAATAGAACATTTTACACAGATTTGCCTTACTGTTGCGACAATTGCTCGTGGGGGTTCCCCTATGATCCACACGCTCCAGACCGCCCCATGGCCAGTTGTGAGGGAGGCACGCAAAATAAAATAAAATAAAAAAATAGCAAGCCCTGAAGAGGTGGAGCTTCCAATTATACTTGGCCGTCTGGCCTTAACGATGGGCGTCTCTTTTTCAGGGTGTCTACCACCCACGACAAGCCGGAGCTCAACCCCTCCCCTGTCTCAGCCGAGCAGAGCTCGATGTGCCATGGGCGATTAATTGTGTCACGCAGGTTGAGTGATGACATAACCTCCTCCTGCGACGCCGCTTCTGGGATGTCTTGCTTGTTCGCAAACAGCAGAAGCGGCACACCTACTAACTTTTCCTCCTCTAAAATATAGTGAAGCTCCGTCCTTGCTTCCTCTATCCTCTCCATATCAGCAGAATCAATAACGAACACGAGCGCATCAGTATGGTCAAAGTAGTGCCGCCAGTAAGATCGGAGAGACTTCTGACCTCCAACGTCCCACACAACAAATTTCAACTCATCTGCGGTGATGTTTTGAATGTTAAACCCCTGCGTTGGGAAAGTGTCGGATACTTCCTCTTCACATATCCTCCTCAAAAGACGCGTCTTACCGGCGTTGTCAAGGCCGAGCATCAGGATCCGACGCGTTCGGCGCGAAAAGGGTCGGATCTTGAGAAGGAACTCCAACAGGCCCATGCGTGGCGGATTGGGGGGGAGCACGTCTTCACCTGCGGCCCCAGAGCCAGACGAAGTAAGAATGACGATAACAGCACCGTTCTTTTGACAATCAATTTGTGCTGATTCACAGTCGTTGTCTTGGTTTGGTTTCGATTCACGCAGCGGTTGGAAGGTATGCAAAAAAATTGAACAACGTGAAAAGAAAAGTTTTTTACGGTACGAGGACCAGCAGGAACTCAGGAAGCAACAGCGGCGCCAGCGTTGAAAGAACATATCACCCGGTGCGAAAAAACAACAACAAAAGATAAGCGTTGGAAAGCACTTGATTTCGACAGATTCTGCAGAATTAAGAAAAAAGAGAGGAATATGAAGAAATACATCACCAAAAATTAGGTTTTCCACGTGCCTTTTCCCCCTGCTTGCTTCGCCCTTGGAAAAAAAAATGCAGAGAAGCAACCTCCGGAGCGGAATTCAACACAAAAGAGTAAAAAATAAATAAACTCGTGGAAACAGCAAGAAACTAGTGTAAAAATTAGCTGATGATAATTACAAAGCAAACATTCAGAGGAGGGGGAAACGGGGGGGAGCAGAAGGAAGGAGAAAGTCGTCGCCAGAGTAACGGATTCAGCAACGTTAAATGCCATACGGTCTGTCAATCTCGTATAACCTCAAACGTTCCATCATCGTATTTGTCACAGTGTATCTCCTTTTTCTCCCCACACTCAGCGGCGCCATGCGCCCTCCGGCGTCTTAACTCCCTATTTTTGCGGTCGCGGTTGCTTCTTTGCCTGCTACTGCGCTCTGGCCGTGACTTGGGTTTAGATCCGGTTGACGTTAGCAATACGCTCTGCATTTCTCGTAAAAGAACATCGATATTTGCCTTCATGCTGGATGTCATCACCGCCGACTGTTCAGCTCCCGGTAGGGAATTCACCGACACGGGTTCCTTCAACTGTATCCGAGTCCTTGGTGGTAGACTCTCATCAGCATCGCTGCCGTTTCCTGCAAGGGACTCTTCATCTGTCAGGCGTAACTCCTCTTCCTCTTCATCTCCCCCGACACTAAAGAAACCATCGTCCAACGTCGCCGCCTCCCCTAAACTAAAACCGCCACCACGACCGTCAAACGTGCTCCCCTCCAAATTGCTTGTTCGGGGCATGTTCGCATGGAAACTATCAGTATAACCGCCAATAGAAGTTAATGAATCCCCTGCTACTGCTTTGTCCCCCCGTAACAGTGATGCGGCCGCTGCCACAACTGGGGATGGCAAACGACGGACACAACTAGCATTATGGCTGCTGCTGAGCGTCTCCGCCTCGTCGTCCGCTGCAGCCTCGCTGCTCTGGACACCAATATGGCCGCCAACGTCCCCAAAGCATTCTTCACATGTCTCATCACCTTCAAGGTCATCAAAGAAGCCCTTCGCTATCCCATTTTCCTCCACATCCTCTTCCTCACACACCACGCCTCCGCAACCGCGCGTCGTCGCGTGCGTGAGGGAAAGGACTTCTCTTCGCGGTGTCGGCGGGGCGCAATCGCCTCTGCGGGGATTATGTCCACTGCGTGCCTCACCCATTTCTCTCTCCTTGCGCAACCTCCGCAGTTCCTCCTTCTCATGCAACTGGCGCCTTGCTGACTCGTCTAATGTCCGGGTGCTATGACGCTCAATGTGCTGGAAACAAGAATTTATCTCCCCTTCAAGCGACAGCACCTTAACAAGGAGGAATGGCGTCTCAAAAGCATCCCATAGGGATTCCATGCCATCACCTGTCACCGCACTGATGCTCACAAATATTGCCGACGTCGAATAACATTCCAGAGGCGGTCGACCGCCAGACACCGCCAAAACCATCGGAGTTGTCGTCCGGCGAAGGGATTTGCACACGGCACTAACGTCACGCTCCGACACAACAAGCGACTCCCTGGGGGCATCGCGGAAGTTAATTACAATTACGATACATGTGGTTGGTGGGACGTGGGGCGCTTCACGCACAACGTACTCGAGCGACTCTTTCCGTCTCCTATCAATGACAAATAGAGCGACATGGCAGCCGCGGTAAACATCCACGGTGTGCATATCCGCTACCGTGCCGGATGTGCCAGAGGGTGTTGCATCGTCGACAACATCCCATAACTCAACCTTTGCTCCCCCACACTCTACCATAGTATTGGTTGAAGTGCGACTTCTATAAAAAAACGTCCCAGCGCTGATCCCTGTTGATGGAGTATAGCGAGTAGCGGGCACGTAACCGCAGAGCCTCGAGACAACTGTGGACTTTCCAGTGCCTCTCATACCACGGACGACAGCCTTCATGTTTAAATGTTTGCCCAGCTGTATTGCCTGCTGTACATCCGGATGTATGGGCCAAATGTTCGTCCTACCACCAACAGAACATCGGTCGATCAACCCGCGTGGGTAGCTGTCAAAGCCGCTCGCCACACAACCGTCTCGACAACCAGTGACGGGCGGGACCGTCGCCGAATTATCAGGTATTTCCGATGGTTTAAAAAGTGGCATGCAATGCCTATACGAGTAATGCTAATATTTATAATGATGCTGTCTTCTTCCCAGTTATTTCGTCGTTGCTACTGGTCAAGCTGACCTTCCTCAGCACTAATCTCGTTTTGGTGGTGATGTTGTTTCACGACCCATGAGGGAAAGAAGAAAAAAAAGAAAGTGAAACTGGAACACATTTTCATCAAGAGGCAAAGCGGAGTTGCACCCACAGATGCACAGACAGGGACACACATGCAACCACAAAAGAGTCTCCGCGCACAGAGGATAGTAAAACGAGAAGCGCGTGGAAAAAAAAACATTTGTAGATAACGTACAATGAAAAGAGGGAGGGAATATGATCACCACACAAAAGGTCACGGGAACCTTTCCCCCACTACACCCTCCCCCACTGGCCGGCGTTCGATTCATGTCTACCGTACCAACGGGCACGCGTGTCGAGCACTGGAAAACAATGCACTATGCGCGTGTGTGTGTGTGTGTGTGTGTGTGTGTGTGTATACTTCCACAAACACGCGCCGAGTAATGTGAGATAAAATTTAAAAGCACAGCCGAAAATAACGGGCAGCTCCTTTACCCAGCGGCTACATAACACTGCACTTTTTCTTCTTTGACTTTTTGGACGACTTCTTCCCCGCTCCACCAGATTTCGATGACTTCCCTGCGTTCCCCGCACCTGTGGAGCCGTTTCCATCCGCCTCACTCTTTAATTTGCCGCTCGGTCCACATTCGCCCCCCGGTGCCTCGCTAACGCACATTGCTGCCACGTACTCGAACAACTGGGTGACATTAAATCCATCCTTCGTAGAGACGCGAAACAAAGGCAACTGCAACTTAACAGCGAGTTTCTCCACCTCTTCAGCCACTACAGCGGCCTGCCGTGCAAGATCAAACTTTGTCTGGCACAGAACCATTGGTATGCTTCCACACACACGCTCAACGCACCTCTTCCACATCTCTATTCTCGCAAAACTCTCGCTACTGTCGGTGCTGAAAACCAGGATAGCCACCGCGGCATCAAGGTAATAGATATCCTTTACAGAACTAACTGTTTCTTGCCCAGCCGTATCCCAAAGAAAGAGGTTCACTGTCGTGCTACGTTGACGGAGGCAAACGCTCTTCTCCATATACTCCACACCGACAGTCCTATTGTACTGATTACTAAATGTGCCCGTGACGAAGCGCCGCAGCAAAGACGATTTCCCAACATTCCCATCACCAATCACAATTACTTTCACTCCGTTTAACCCACCTCTCTTCAACATCGCTAATAACTCCTCAAGCCACACTCTCCTCTTCCGCAGAGCCACACACACAACAGTTTGTACCAGGGATATGAGCTAAGCGGCAACGAGAGCAGTGTTTAGCTACTATGAAACCCTTCACAACAGAAGACACGTCCGGCTACCTACAGTCACTTTGCAAAATAGCCGATCACACATCACACAAAAAGGGA
>NW_027124667.1:0-2596 GCF_001457755.1 Trypanosoma equiperdum | reverse complement strand
AAAAAAAAAAAAATAGGGTCAAACACACCGTTGTACGCGAGGCCAAACGTGCATGTGTGGACTCAAAACCGCACACGAAGCAGATGGCCAAGAGGAGTGAAAAGGAAATGCGACAATCAACCCACAAAAAAATGAGCGGAGATAAGTTTCCCTATAAGCACTAGCACAAGAGTACAAGAGAAGAGGGGAAAGAAGACTACCAATATTTGATACATCGTTACCACTTTTGCCCTCCAGTGGTGCCCCACAAGCGGCATGCACAATGCGGTTTTGAGCACCAGGCAATAAAGGAATGCAACCAATCATCGACGCGCACAGGCGGAGAGCAAAGGAAGTACAAATAATAATAATAATTGCTAACAATAATAATAATAATAACGTTTATCAAAACAATGGGGGTAGCAACAAAGCAACCGCACCACGTAACGACGGATCGGAAGGTGTGAGATAAGATGAAGGGAGGGGTGGGGTGGAAAGGCCCCTACATTCCTCCTTTACCTAGCGGAATTCGTATCAGCAGCTGTACACGAATCTCGACAAGATACACGAAGGTAATCAAAATGTATCGAGCAGAAATAAGTGGAAAGTTAAAACTGACGTGGGTTCTCTCATCACACGAAACTCTAGATGGTACTAATCCTAAAATTCACATTTTTCAACCAATCGCTTCGTAGCCTCATTCAGTGACGTAGGCATGACCACCTCAATGGTAACATACATGTCACCATTTTGCTTCGTCTTGCGATTGGGGAGTCCCTTCCCACTTACACGGAGCTTTCGACCGTTTTTGCTCACCCCAGTCAACGGAAGCGATTGAGTAGTCCCATCAAGGCAGAGCACACTGATTGTCGTTCCCAGTAAAGCTTGCTTCAAGTTAATCTGGACAGTTGTGAGAACGTCCGCTCCATCCCGCTTGAACCGCGGATGCGGCTTTTCATCGAGCACAAACACCAAGTCTGCCATGACATTCGGCGGATAGCCCTGAACAATGCCACCCTCGCCAACGAAACGCACCTTTGTACCCTTCTTATATCCTGGAAGTACAGCCACCTCAAACAACTTCTTCTCCTCCCCTGTGGGCAGCGGTCGCAAAACGTTGAACTTCTTCGTGCAGCCCGAGTAAATCTCCTCCAGCGTGCACGAAAAAGTGTACTCAAGCGGCGGAACCTCGTGCGCGGGCGACATCTCCGGAGAGCCAAAACCCGACATAAAGCCGTGCGGTCCGCCAAATCCGCGAAACACACGATGTAGTCCGGGACCTCCACCAAACATGTCACCTCCAGCAAATGGATCATTGCTCCCGAAAAAAGACTCAAACACTTTAAATGCGTCCCTATTCGAAAAGTTATACGTCCCACCACCAGAGGAAAAGCCATGGAATCCAGCACCTCCAGGGCCGCCACTACTGCCATCGGGCACCCCGCCCTTAAGACCCTCTTCACCGTAAGAGTCATAAATTTTTTTCTTCTTTTCGTCGCTCAACACATCATACGCCTCAGCCACTTCTTTGAACAGCCGCTCCGCCTCCTCCCGATTCCCACTGGCTTTGTCTGGATGGTACTTCAACGCAAGTTGATGATACGCCTTCTTAATATCGCTTGGAGAGGCGTCCCTCGACACACCGAGCACCTTGTAGTAGTCAATACCCATCAATCCCACTAAAAACTAAAAAAAAGTAAGAGGAAGAAGTTTAAAAACAGAAAATAAAGCACCTTCAAAAACCAAAAAAAATAAAAATAAAAAACTGTTACAAAATAGAGAAAAAAAACAAAAAATTAAAAAATAAACATCTCCAACAAAAAACAAAACCGTTTTCGCTTCATGATTTACATAACCTTCTTTAAAAAAAGACAAATATATAAGGAGATAATCAACTGCCCTACGTAAATCACTATCCCGACACAGCAGCAGCTTTAGAGTGCACATACACACTAACAGCATACTGCCCTCATATATCACTTCATCCATCTGTCCATCTATTGCCGTGCAACAAGACCAGAAAACCAAGAATATTCATAGGTCGAAAAAATAATAAAATAATAATAAAATTAAGGAAATTACAAAATTAAAACAAGAAAAGACAATATGTAACACTAACAACCCGCATCACTCACTTGAACGAAAACAAAAAAAAGCGATAACACGTCATAAATTAAAAAAAACGGTGACCACCACAACACATAATAAAAAAGGAATATTTTACTGCAACGGTCAGCCTCATCAATTGGTACATCAGATACACTATAGCGATTGCTGCCTCGTTAAAATAGGGACATGGGAGATAACCTTAAAATGTCAAATCCAAAGGCCCAACAGAAATCCTGTTTTATTTACCTCACAACGTAAACATCGAGGGGAATTCCCGCCCTCTAACAATATCGGTTACGTCGCCATCCCCCCTTTTACACTTCCCCAGCACATGAGTCATGCGGGCGAGACAAACAATACCTCACCAGATGAATTAAGCTTCAGTGCTTTAGTTCCGCGGCGTGGGGACATCAACGGGAGAAGCAATACGTTCCACGGGCTCAGTGCCATGGTCATTCTCATGGTCCTGATTGGCATCATATGGATACAAGTAAAAGAACTGCAGAAC
>NW_027123809.1:819-1733 GCF_001457755.1 Trypanosoma equiperdum | reverse complement strand
CGCCGATGTGTCTTCAGAGCAGACACAAAAGCGGATCAAAGAGTACATAAAAAATGCATACCAGGAAAACAATCAGAAATTTACGGACAAATTCGTAACTTCGTTGACGAAAAGTAAACCGGCGGCACGCAAAGGCGCGAAGACAGAAACAGACAAAAACGTAAAGCAACTCGCAAGCGATCCCGACGGTGCAACCGCCATGGGCAGAGCAGAAGGAGACAGAATAAAAAAGAAACTCGAAGCCGAAAAGAAAAATAAAGTCACTGCTGCTGCAATAGATACTAAAACAACAGAAGAAAAATGCAAGGATAAATCAATAGAGGAGTGCAAAGAAGAAAATGGTTGTGAATTTAAAGAAGGAAAATGCCAAGTTAAAATGAATACCGGTACGGAGACAAATGGTAAAGCAAACACCACAGGAAACAATTCTTTTGTTATTCATAAGCTCACTCCTTTGCTTGCAGTTTTGTTTCTAGCATAAAACTTTTAAGAATCATCGGTAAAATATTTTTGCTCAGTTTTATAAAATTTATCTAGCTTTATGAAAATTTTCTATTTTCAGAGAATCTTTTGAATTTTCTAATAGTTGAAACATTTTGACACTTTTTGATTAAACTGTGTAAATTGTTGCACCTTTATGAAAATATGAATAAAATAAAGTTTTGGTATGAAAGTGGCTTATGGGTATAGAGAAGGCTAATAGGTTATGGAAAGTAATTGCTACTCAAATTTGTTTAATTTCTTTATTTCATGAATCTTAGTTAGGTTTATAATAGTATTAGTAGTAATAGTAAAAATAACAATAATAATAAGATTTTCGGAGAGACTTGTGGGCGTGTACATACTAATATTATAATAAGGATGATACTGAGGACGAAGCGGGAGGGGAAGAAAAAGCACTTAAAGCAATGGTA
>NW_027123809.1:703-809 GCF_001457755.1 Trypanosoma equiperdum | reverse complement strand
ATAAGATTTTCGGAGAGACTTGTGGGCGTGTATATACGAATATTATAATAAGGATGGTGCTGAGGACGAAACAGGAGGGGAAGAAAAAGTACTTAAAGCAATGGTG
>NW_027123809.1:0-660 GCF_001457755.1 Trypanosoma equiperdum | reverse complement strand
AATGGCAGAGCGTAGTAAAGGGACTAAATGTATTTACTATCTTTTACGTAACAGAAGCAGAAGGAGATGCTTCTGCCTAAACCCCCAGTAAAGACCAGTGACAAAGGAATAAAAATGCACGCATATGAGTCAATGGAGGATCCCTATGAAGTGGAATCAATCAGTAGTGATACTCCTCTAACTCCTAGTGGCGTACTGAAAAGACACTAATCCCTTTCAAGTGCGAATGATCAACATAATTGCTTTTATGACGCAGGGGTAAAGGAACAAGTTGATAAAGCAAAAGTAGCTGAAAACGAATTTCTGGACCAAACTTACGCAGCCTAAAAGCCGGAAAATACAGCGAACTAGTCTGCATGGCGTAAGCTGGTGAGCAAATACTTCCAGCATAAGAGGAAGAAACGGTACCTGGTTACTCCGAGTAAAAGCAAAACCTTAAAATAAACAGAAGATAAGTGAGAGTGAGAACAATAAGTAATAGATGCTTTAGATATAGAATAACTTTCTTGTAATTAAGATTGAGATTTATTTACTTAAACTACTCGCACGTTTACATCAACACTGCAACGGAGAGCATGGGCAACATTATCTTTTTTATCTTCTTATATATTACATAAAGAAGCAATCGAAACGCGAAATGTTTTGAGAGCAGTTCTCTCC
>NW_027123890.1:327-1119 GCF_001457755.1 Trypanosoma equiperdum | reverse complement strand
CTACTTTCCCCATATCCTTCGAATTAAATTGTTTTCCTTTCAATTTTTTACATCAAGTAAGGTTTTTCACAATCAGTCTTGCTTTCCCCTCCCATGCAATTGGCTGCACAGGAAAATGGATGAATGAAGCCTCTCCAATATCAGCACTATGCGAAATAATGAAAAATCTCCCCTCATAATCTAATCCAATCATTCCCCTTCCAAAAGCAAATCTCTCTCCAACTGTTTCTTCCTGAACGGCACTCCATATTAGTAAAGGCTTGTAAATACTCTGTTCAGACCACAATTCCTCACTTCCTTTTAGTAACTCTCCAAATGCATATTCAAATTTCTTAAATGCCAAAACTCTTGCTATTAAACCACCACCACTAAAGTAAGGTGCTACCACTTTGAGTTTATTTCAGTAAATGCGGTAGCTTCTTATCCTCTTCTTTCTGGTAACCCACATTAAAAAACAAAAACATCTCTGCAATGCTCCTTGTGATCTGAGTTCATAAGCAAATCCAACTGAGGAGCATAACACTCTGATGTTGTCATGAATATAATAGGGGAAATATGCTTCTCTTTTACTATATCTTCTCCACTAAACTTCTCTTCATTAGCTTCACTATTTTGTATAAAATATTCCACAGCATTCTCATACTTCTTACCATCACTAACTATTACATCAGGTCCATCCACAGTTATAACAACATCCTCATCACCTACATTCTGTTTTTCGAAATATTCCATATCACATCTAGTCCTTTTAACATGACTATACAAACCTTCCATTTCAACTGTAACAATTTG
>NW_027123890.1:0-317 GCF_001457755.1 Trypanosoma equiperdum | reverse complement strand
ATGCTTCTTATTTCATTCGGTGTTACATCTTTGTGTTATTTGTTCCATAATCTTTAGTGTATATTAAACTTAAGAACCTTAGATGTAATGTCAATAGTAATAGTGAAGTTATAAAGATACAAAATTTTATTTCCCTAATATACCCTTAAATTTGAGTGACTCATAAGAAAATTATAGAAAAATTAACAAAGAAAATCAGTTTTGTTACCAAGGTCTTATGTAAAAAATTGATTTGTAGATATAGTTGATGCCTTATACTTATAATATATCTTTTGAAGCGTGCATTTTATGTGTTTGTAACATATCTTTTTGAGAAT
>NW_027124343.1:8304-8953 GCF_001457755.1 Trypanosoma equiperdum | reverse complement strand
TTACTACTCTCATTATAATATCCGTATATACAAATACTCACAACACTCTCCTATCATTATTATCAATATTATCATTATTGTTATTATTACTACTCTCATTATAATATTCGTATATACACGGTTACAACACTCTTCTATTATTATTATTTATTACTATTACTATCATAACCCTACCTAATATCCATGAATTTAACACAACAAATAAAATTAGAAATATTTTCATAATAGCACTCACTTTTTATACAATAATACAGTATTATTTTTCACCCATATGACATATTATACATATTTTACAATTTTTTATTTCCCAAAATTTTACAGTTTGCATTTTTTTGGAAATTACTGTCAAATTAGAAAAATTTTATAAGTTTAATTAAGTTGATGAAAAAGTTTTTATAAAATTAATTCTAGAAGAAAACCTTCAAGCCAAAGAGTGGCTTTATTAATTAAAAAACAATTTCTTTCTGTGGTGTTTGTGTTTTTTATATCATTTTCCGCTTTCATTTCCTCTTTAGCCTTGCAGTTTCCAGCTTTAAATTCAAACCTATCCTTATCATTGCATTCTCCATCGTCTTTTTCTTCCTTGCAATTTTCCCCATTTTTGGAATCTATTGTTTTTGTGGGCGCAACTTTCTTTTCTCCTTCAAGC
>NW_027124343.1:8028-8294 GCF_001457755.1 Trypanosoma equiperdum | reverse complement strand
CTTAAAGTTGATGCCATGTTTGCGGCTGATATAAAGTCGTTGATTCTCTTATTTTATGGTTTTCCGTCTAGCATGGATGCGATATTATCTTCTTAGAGCTTCGTTATTAAATTTCTAACAAAGTCATTTATGTCATCACCGTAAGCTGTTGTTATGTATTCTACTAACTTTTTTGCTTTCTGGTCGTCATTTATGTCATCTAGTTCGTGGAAGTCAGGGTTGCAGTTCCGCACAATTCTCCTAACCGTTTTGTCAGCTGCTAAAGT
>NW_027124343.1:7180-8018 GCF_001457755.1 Trypanosoma equiperdum | reverse complement strand
CCTTTGAAGTTTTTCATGCTCGCTGGCTTCGGTGCCGCTGCTTTTAGCGCGAAGCAGAGCCTTTGTGCCAGCTTTTCCCGTGTTGGCGAAGTTTCCGTTACCTTGTTGTGGGCTTCTTCGCAGCTTGTTGTCCGCTCGTCTTCCTTGAAGACACTTGTTTCCGTTTGCGCTGCGGCTGTATCCGATTTTGTTGGTGCCCACGTCCATGATGCGCTGCCGCCGACTTGACGAGCCGCAAGCCTCGTCCGTATGGTCGTTACGCCTGTGTTGTCCGGGCGGCTTTAACTTAATGTTGTTCCCGTTAGTTTCGTGATTTTCATCATTGCAGCTAGCTTGCTTGCGTCCGTTAGCTTTAGTTCAGTTATCTTGTCGATGTCAATGTCGTCGAAAGGGTGCGAAGTAGCTTTGCCAGTCCCACCCAGCTCGTACCCGACGTCGCCGCCGGCAACTACCTTGAAGTTGAGTTCTACAGAGCTGCTTCGGGACGGTGCTGTCATTTGTCCATCGTCGTGTCCGACATTCATCGCTGCCGCTTGTTTTGTGGCTTAGACATAGCCAATGTGCTTTGTGATCAGGTCTAGAGCTTCTCTAATTGGTGTGGCGGCCCTCTGTTGATCTCCTTTTAGTTTCTCTAAGTCTTCCTCTGCTTTTTCAGCAAGCGCTAAGAGCAAACATCTTTGCGCGTGGCTGTTGGTTTGAGCTGCGTGAAGTGTCCATATTTTTGACAGAGTTGTTAGCTCGGAGATAGCTGGCGATGATGTTGGTAGCTTGTTATTAAGATTTCCTTTTAGTAAATTTAGATACTGTAGTTCGTAGCAAATGCTTTTCACTTTCTCCC
>NW_027124343.1:6494-7170 GCF_001457755.1 Trypanosoma equiperdum | reverse complement strand
AGGTGCGTCTGTCTGGTTGTCATTTTGTTCTTTTCTTCCCTTATGTTTTTCGGGCCAAAACAGCAGTCTGTGATCTACATGACATAGATAGTTGGGTGCTGAGCGTCGGCTAGTGTGCGTCTCATGCTTCAGATGTTTGTGATTTTTCATATATTTCTACTATGAAGCTTGCTTTTGAACTAAAAAGCAATAGAAGTTGCTGCATATTCCACGTTTTGCGTCCTTTGCCGCTGTCGCTGCAACAGTGCGGCGATGTTGGTTTGCTTCTGGTCATAGGCGATTGAGTTAATCAAGGGAAAGAGAACACACCTTTTACCCTGGCGATGGTTAGCTAATTTAGTTGGTTTCACCGCTTGTTTTCAACACTGGTTGGTTGCAATTGCTGCTGCGTTGTGTATGAGAAATATATGGGAAGAAAATTTAAGGTGTTTTCCATGTCGGTTGCAGATGCTTGTTGCTTTTCATGGGTTGTTTTTGGACTTTGAGTTGCTCAGTCGATCTTTTTAATCGCTGAAAGACGTGGCTGAGCTCTATATTACTACCATGCCGCATAAAAACAATGTAGTCGATAACTTTCCTTTTTCGCTTCTCTTCTGGTCTCACGCGCCTAAATTCTTGCCGTTCTCCTTGAAAACTCGCTTTTTGGAACCCTTTTACACTATGTATTGCTGTGTCG
>NW_027124343.1:4663-6484 GCF_001457755.1 Trypanosoma equiperdum | reverse complement strand
TGCTGTCTTGCTAGTGGCTGGTGCTTTTGTCTGCTTTCTAGACGTTGTTTTTGTTTGAAAACTACTTGGTAATCTCAACATGTATTCTAGATTCAAGCATATCTTGATGACTAGCGGTCTTTTTATTCTTTTTCGTCCTTTTCTTGCTCTAGGTCTGTGATTTTATTGCATTGCATCGATTTTTCCCCAAGCTTTTTTCATGGCGCTGGCTGCTGTGACTGTGATTGCCGTGCCAGTGTGCCTGACGTTGCTTTTATTTTTACGAAATTCCTCATGATGTCCATCGGTGGTGGTGAATTGCTTTGTTAAACGTTTGTTATTGCCTTTATGCCGATTGAAATTAACATGTGGCATTTATGGGCTACGCTGCTTGTAGACTGCTGGCCATTTCCCCCTGTGAGCTTGTCAAAGCCTGTGGCCTTCAAGTTCTAGGTTGGGAACGTTGTTTTAACCGATAGATGTTCGCTTCTTAGCTCTGGGAAGCTGAGCGCAGGTAGCGAGTTTGATGCTGTCTGTTTTCCACTGCTGCCTTTCAAACAAGTTCCAATGCCTGCAACTACCGATGGCTTGATCAGAAAATTTGTGAATTCGATCACACCACCTATTGGTTTGCCTGTATTTAGTGTCACTAGCAGTTCTAAGCGTTCGCTTCTCTGTAAATCGGTTAATGCTGTTTTACACATCGGTGAGCCGCCGCCGCTTCCGCCAGAAATAGGGCGGTTGTATTATTGTCTGTCGCTGCTTTACTTGCTAGCAAAGTCATTAACTGTGCTTTTTTACCTCCTAGTTCTTCCATTAGCAATTTATTTTGTTTTGTTAGAGCTACAGCGGGTACGGCTTCCAGGAATTTTGCTACCGCGCATTCCTTTCTAACTTCCGCCTCTGAGAAAACTTTGGCTGTTTCTTCACTGCAGGGAAATGCACTGATTTGTAACACTACCGATACCAAGGCTGCAGGCAGAACCATCGGATATGTTGAGCACACTCTTTCGTCCTGTCTGGTGTTATATGCGTGAATTGTACTAAACAGAAAAATCGAGAGATATTGGATTGTATGTTGCACCGTCAGTTTTAAAACCTGTTTCTTTTAGAGAAGTTAGTAGGCAGTGGTCGTAAAGTGAGTTTTTTCAGCGTCAATGTAGCGTTGATCGGCGGCGCACAACTAGGTACTTAGATAAACTGTCTCGCTGTCGACCAAAGTGCTTATTCTGCCTGGCTGAGCAAATTTTATTCCATCTTCGGTTTTTGCTTCATGTATAATGAGTCTCTCCCAGTTGGAATCCAGTCTAGTAAAGCAGAAACCACAACATTTTTGCGCAAACACACCCTACTGAACCTACTTTTTAACATTAGCCGATGCCATAAAAGTATTAGCCACAGTTTGACACCATTGACGTTGTTTTATTGTTCCAGTTTTGAGTAAAATACAGCCTATTATTGACTCTTTCACCTCCTATTTTGTATTATTGTCTTTTTTCGCTGATAAAGCGTGTTTCATCGTTTTATTCTTTTTTTTATTATTTTTAGTTTACTGTATTTATGACCCTTACATAGTGTCTACGTTTGTTATGTACATTAAACTATTTGACCCTCGTTATTTCCTACACCGTCTCCTCGTCTATGATGACTCCCATCACCATATTTGTGTTAACATTGCGCATATTATTCTTCTCTCTGTGCCTTCTTCTATAATGTTCCTCGCACACTTTTTCTCGCTTTACTCAACTAGAGAAATTACTTTGTGCCATCTTTTGCGTGATTCAATTTTTTCTGTTCATTATATATTTTATTATTACTACTACTCTTATTATTGTTGCCGTT
>NW_027124343.1:4363-4653 GCF_001457755.1 Trypanosoma equiperdum | reverse complement strand
ATATTCGTATATACACACTCACAACACTCTCTCCAATTATTATTATTATTATTGCTATATAGCTATTTTTTTAACAGCAAAAATTTAGGGATAGCAGCCATTTTTCATATCCTTTTACCTCAATGCTTTACACCCATATGCCACTTTTATACCACAATTTCATAATTTCATTTTTTCGAAATTTCATTGATTTTCACATTTCTTCAAAAGTGTTAAAATATATCACATTTAACAAATTATTTTAAATTTTACTTAAATATTATAAATTTGAGTAAAAAAATCTTAAAATT
>NW_027124343.1:655-4353 GCF_001457755.1 Trypanosoma equiperdum | reverse complement strand
TCAAAGCAAATTTATTTTTACAAGAAAACTGGTATACTTGCAAATTTCTTTTTCCCATTTACACCTTTTTTCAGTAGCTTAAGTAGTTTTATTATCTACATGTTTAGCACATCCAGTTTCTGGTGCTGCTGTTCTTGCTCTTGTTTGGGTTTCTTGTTGCGTTTCATGTATCTCAATTAGTTTGAAGTGTTCTCCATAATCGTCATTTTTGCCTTTCCACTCACATGTTGGCTGTTTTTCCATGCATTGCACTGCCGTCTGTATCGCTTCGCATTGGTCTTTTTTCTGTTTCCCCTGTGCTTGTGTGCTTTTCTGCGCTGCTGTTGTGGTTTGTGCCATCGCCTGCGCGAGATGCTTGTGAAGTTACAGCTCCTGTTTGAGATTGAACGCTTGTCCTTTTATGGCGGCCATCAGGCGTCTGAGGCCGTTTATCCGGTGCCGTGCCGCTTGTTGTTGCTGAACCTTTGTGGCGACTTGTTTTATGCTTTGTAACCAGGGTATGTCTCTGGCCGCCTTTTGCTCTGCCTTTGTTGTCGCCTTGTAATACACGCAAACACCGCTGGACGACACGCCGCCGCAGTCGTTGGCCGTGAAGGTACCAAAGTAAGTTCCTTGGTTTTCGTTTTGATTTTGGCTTGGAACTGCGCTGCCGGCGTTAGCAGCTCTGCGCTTGATATTTCTTTCTGCGAGCTGTCTGGGCATTTTGAAATTAAGTCCTTTGTGGCCGTTTCGACCCCTGTTAGGCCTGTCCCTGGATTGTTGTTGTCTGCTTGTGTGTTTTCGCAGTACTTGACGTTGCCGCCGCCGTCCGTTTGTTCTCCGGCGCAAATACAGTATATGAACGCCGCAATTGTTTGAGCTTTTTCCGATGCAGTCGTATCGCCACAGAGATTCTTTCTTGTTGTTGCTTCGCCGTCGCTGCTCTTTATGTTGGATTCCGTTAGTTGGTTTTCGTTGTCTATGCCTGCTCCGAAGGCTGCTGATTTTAGCTCATTTTTGAGTTCGGTTGCAGTTAGCTTGGCACTGTTTTCTTGTACTGTTTGCAGTTCGTCGACCGCGGCTGCTGCCTGCTCCGCTAGTGGTTGCAGCGCCGCGAGGTATTGTAGCCGCTGAGATTCGGTTGAAAATTTCAGTTGTGCTGCTTTTAATGTTTGCTTTGGTTGGCTCTCCCTTTCGAGCTCAGCCTCTGAGTCTGCCCAGTTGGCCCATCTCTTCATGTGAAGGCCATCCTCCTTACCGTCTTCTGGTTTGTACGGGTGCCTGGCATTGCCTTCGCCAGTCTTTCCAAACTTGTTGCGCCACTCGGGATTGCACAGTAACGCGTGCGTAACTTCTGGATTTGCTAGTAGTCCGCTGTTGCCTGTTGAGTTTTGGGCAGGTCTGGAAACTGAAGCTTGTGTAGAGTGACTAATGTACAGAGATCAACAAAAAGGTGTTCGTGGTCGCCTGCTGCTAGTGCATCCGCCAACGTTGCACTTTCTAATACCAGTAGAATTGCATTTGTTTCTTGCGTGGTTTTCATCGTCATTTTGGTGCTAATAGGTCTTCCTTGGGTCCGTTTGGGGGTTTTAGTCCTCCACTGCTGACATTGGCGCTGAAAGGTTTTGTATTCAAGGTATATTACAAAATTTCACCGTGTGTGCGTGAGGCTATCTCATATTTATTGTTTAGCTTCCTTTTACAATTTCATAACCCTGAACAAATTCTCTTCATTAGACACATCACGGGAAACAATATCATATTCAAAATTCCATTTCTCTCCGTCAATCAAATAAGTATCAATCATATTAAAATCTTTTCTACTAAATTTCCTTCTTTCAAATTCTTATACCAATTGATATTTTTCACAATAAGCTTCGCTCTTTCTTCCCATGCAATTATTTGTCCATGAAAGTAAATGAATTAGGTTACACCAATCACCACACTACTGGGAATAGTGAAAAATATCTCCTCATAATCTAATCCAATCATTCCTCTCTTCAAAACAAATCTCTGTCCAACAACTTCTTCTTGAACTGCACTCCCAATTGAAAATGGCTTGTAAATACTTTGCTCGGAACACACTACCATTCCTCACCTCCGGTAAGTAATTTCTAAATAGCATATTCAAACCTTCTAAATGCCCAAACCCTGGCTATCAAACCACCACCACTAAGATAGAGTTTTGAAAATAGGAGGTGATTTTAGTAAATGAGGTAATTTATTATCCACTTCTCTTCTGTAGCCCACATTAAAAAATCAAAAACATCTCTTTACATGCTCCTTGTGATCTGATTTCATAAGCAAATCCAACTGAGGAGCATAACACTCTGATGTTGTCATGAATATAATAGGGGAAATATGGTTCTCTTTTACTATAACCTCTCCACTAAACTTCTCTTCATTTTTCGCAATATTTTGCATAAAATATTCCACAGCATTTTCATACCTCTCTTGATCACTAACTATAACATCAGATCCATCTGAATGAATTACAATATCCCCATCACTTGCATTCTGTCTTTCCAAAAACTCCATAACCCATCTATTTCTTTTAAGATGGCTGTACAAACCTTTCATCGCAGTTGTAATATTTCATAATTTTATTAATTTGAACAAGAATCCTTAATAAGCTAAAATGATACCAAACTCCAAAAAGCAGCATCCATCAGAGAAAATTTTTTATTGGCAAGGAAACTGAAATCCTTGCATTCTTTTCCATCCCATTTGCAGCCATCTCTGCAGTCGCCTTCAGTTTTCTTATCTGAGCACTTTTTGCCTTGGGCATTTGTTGTTCCTGTAGCTGCTTCTCCTGCTCCTGCATTTGCTTGTCCTTCTCCATCTTTGGTTTTGCATGTTCCATCTGTTTCCGATCTCCCTTCCAATTTGCTGTTATTTTTTGTTCAGGTCGAGTTCGCGGTATGGGTGGCGCAGGTATACGCCTTATTTTGTTCTACTTTTCCTTGGCTACCGGCGGTTTCTTGCGCTGTTTGTGCTATTGCTGGCGCAAAGCTGCGTGGGTTTTCTAGAGCTCTGGCGCGTGCCACCAGAACGGTCAATTGTTTACTTTGCTCTTTGACGAGGTTGTTGTGTTTTTCTCGTGCTTCTAGAGCTGCTGCGAGTTCCTCCATGTCTTTGAGCCATGGTGTATCCGGGTCCGCAAATATTTCGTGGGGTTTTTTGTTTTGCCATTTGATGCACCTGCCGTTGTTTTGTTGTCCGTTGCAGTTTGTTTGGAACACTCCTAGGTATGTGCTGGTGCCGTCTGTTGTTACGAGCCGTGCTACTTCTGCCAGTGCTTTTCGTATCGCTTGGTATGTAGTTTTCTGTTTGTGAGCGTCTGTTGTGCATTTCTCTGCTATTTCCTTTGCAGCGTCGTATTTTGGTGCGCCATTGTCTTCCCAAACATTGGCAGCTATTTGTCCCTTGAAACAAATGTCATCATCATCGCCGTTCGTTTCCCCTTGGCATACACAGCTCATTGCCGCCGCCAATGTTTTAATTTTGCCATTTGGTGCTGTGGTGCAGGCAGTGTATCTTGAGTTGATGGAATTTGATGAAGCACCGAAGATATGGTCGTTTGTGGCGGCTGCCAGAGTGGCTTGATCGTCGCCTAGAAAGAGCTTTTTCATGTCCGTTGCGATGTTAGCCGATTTGATTAGCGTGCTTGTTGGCTCAGGTGGCGCCGTTATTGTGGCTAACTCAACTGCTGTGTTGGT
>NW_027124343.1:0-573 GCF_001457755.1 Trypanosoma equiperdum | reverse complement strand
GCGCCTTTTTTTGGCTTTTCTGTCGCCCATTGATCTGGCGTTTTGCTGTCGGCAAATAACTGTTTTCATGAGCTGTCTGCGACGCTTATATTACGCTTGATTATCTCCTTGTAGTCTCCTGTTTTGGTTGTGAGCGCCTCTGGAACATCTGGTGCGTTTTGTAACAAACGCGCTAGCTCGCATAAGGCTCCGAAAACTTCTGTGTTTTGGCCGTTGTGGACATTGACAGCCCTTGCTGGTGCTGTAGCAAAAGCAATCAGAACACCTATACAAAAATAATTCATATAGTTATGATTATCTTCCAGGTCTATTTTGTCGTCTTGCTGTAGGTCTTGATTGTTAAGGGGGTGATAAGAAGATGGAAAGTGGTTGTTGACAATTTTTGGAATTATGCTTATGGCTGAGTCGCATACTTTATTGCACACCTAAGAACAAACGCTACTCGTCAGTTGTGGCATTTTTTTACATTTCTACCACTGAAAAATTTAACAAAAAAATGCTCCTATTATTCCTGGCTGTGCTACCTTACTATTTTCGTACCGTTCGCTGCTAATTCTTACTTTCGAATGTACG
>NW_027124340.1:5092-5812 GCF_001457755.1 Trypanosoma equiperdum | reverse complement strand
TGATGGGATGCGGTACAAACGCCCATCATGAGTTATGGGACACGCTTCACCCAAATGATGCAGCTGGAGAATGCACTGTAAACTGGTGTTTACAAAACGATATCGAAATTGCAAATGATGGCACACCAACGAGAAGAATTCCTCACACGGCAACCATGTCGTCTCCAGATGTTACGATGTACGGTGAATGAAAAGTCAGAAGATAGGAGGCAAGTCTCAGTCCAGATACTGACCACTTCTTGACAACGTTTAAGATATGTATTGGGATTGGTGTAGGAATGGTCTCCATTACGAAGTCACGAAGGGTGTTGTATACTTGTAACAAAGCAAATTTGTGTGAGTTTAGAAAGTGTGTGGTGCAACAATGGTTAATATTAATGAAGTCAAAAAACAACGTGGATGCTATAAATTAGGCAGTGACTAAAGGCATTCGCATAGCAACAAAGGAAACAATACAGAAATGTAAGGGAGTATCGCCACAGTTCTGTACACGAGAACTGACAGAACTGGACACAAAAATAAGAGAGTATACAAATGAAAAGCACAGAGATGCCCTTACATACAAGAGAAGGAAGGTTCTCACTGAAACGTCCCTACAACATTGGAGGGAAAATGCGTCAAAGATTTCAGTGATCGATACAAAAAGTTGGAATTTAGTCAAGTTCATATACACACCAATGCCACTGACATCTCCTGTTCAGGTAGTGAATGACTACCCTA
>NW_027124340.1:4762-5082 GCF_001457755.1 Trypanosoma equiperdum | reverse complement strand
ATGAGCATACCTTATTCGAGTGAGCGGAGAACCCGCACCAATAAAGATGGCAGAACTCGAGACAGCACTAAAGGAACTCTCTCTTCAGGCACTACTCTCGAAAAGGACGATATACATTGTGGGCAGCTAAAGCAATTAGGATGCTGCAGCAAGAAATGTGTCCTCAAGCTCTGCAACTGTAGCCTACAGAGACACCTGGTGCTGGAGAATTGCAAGCAGGGCGTTATTGTCCCACTACTCAAAAACAACAAGACAGTCAAGTGTGTGTCATCGTTCCGGCTCATCGCATGCTCACTAGCACTCTCTGCAAGCTCATGGAG
>NW_027124340.1:1821-4752 GCF_001457755.1 Trypanosoma equiperdum | reverse complement strand
GAGACACAGTAGAATGTAAGCTACAACCACAGAAAGCTGTTTTTTTTTTTCAGAAAGAATCTATGTTGTTAGACACCCTGATGATACTCACAGAATCCGTGACACACAGAATGGCAGAAAAGAAAACTGCCGCGGTATTCATAGATAGTGCGAAGGCATTTGTCTCTGTGAATCACAGGTACATAATAGAAGCACTAAAAAGATATGAGGTAGACATGCATCTCATTGCGTGAGTTGCCAATTTTCTGGAGCGAAGGACTGCAGTAATACGAATAAACGGCACTCTTTCAAAGAAAATACAACTCACGTGTGGTGTTCCACAAGTTTCCGTGATGGAGTTGTTGCTATTCGTCATCGCAATAGACTCCCTCAGAGCGAAACTTAATGCCATACTAGCCCTTAAACACTGCTTCTTCGCAGAAGACCTCACGATAGTATGCTATAACACTGACAGGGAAGCTATTCAGCAGACGGTACAAACAGGGCTGTATTGTATAGTGAGCTGGTTAGGAGAGCACTGTATCGAGGTGTCTGCAGAAAAAACGTAATGCATGTTTTTTCGTGTCAGATAGAGACAGAGACCCATTACACCTAATGGTGGAAGAGCAGAGACTAAATGAGAGGAGAAATTTTAGACTCCTTGTGATGACAATGCAGCCAAACAAAAGACTGAGTAAGCAAACATGCACACAAACTGCGAAAAGCAGCAAATATGATATTAATGAAACTACGGGCTGTTGCATTACCTGAATGGTGTACAAGTAAAGAAAGAGTCCGAGAATTTTACTTAGCCTTAATCCAGGCAACGTTATGTCATGATATTGCAGTATGGTGACTCAATGCTTCGCCATCAGACAAGGAGAAGCTTGAACTAGTACAAGCGCAGGTGGCACATTTTATCGCTGGTATTCCAAAGTGCGCGAATCGGAAATACGCCATGAAGTAGGCCCTTCTTCACAAAATAGATGATATTACTCACAGATAAGGAATAGAATACTATTTAACAAGGAGGGCGAACGGCAAGAAATCAGCCAATACAGTGGAAAAAAATGCTCTCACCCAGTCATCATATACACACGAGCCTGCATAGTACGTCACACCTGTATAAGGAAGTGGACAGTCCGTAGAAACCACACAAGACAAGTGTATTTAGAGTGGTGAGGAGAGCGTGCTTCACCGCAACTCCAGGTGTTCTTCATTCTGACTCATCCGCGAGTAAAAAGAAAAGACACACAATGCAAAGGGTACATAGATTCAAAGACTACGATTATCAAGTGCAGACGGATGGGTCGGTGATACTGGACAAAACCTCTGGTGCCGGCGCAATAATATACCCTAGACAAGGTAAAACTGTAAAAGTAAAGAAAGGAGACAGGCAGGTTAGCATGCATCTACATAGCCGAGTGTGTAACCATGGAACCGGGACCTATGAAACATAAGTCAGTAATAAAGATAAGCGAGAGCAGAAAAACGAAAGTGGCAATATTCACAGACTCGTAATCTTTGTTAATTGCACTTAAAACGGGTCCTGTAGCAGAGACAAATTTCATACTGCGATGCATATGGAATCTAATTCTACACTTCATGAAGCTGAGAATAGTCATGTCGTTTTAGTTTATGTTTTAGCATTGCCATATCCCGAGAAATAACAAATTGAACGAGGTCGTAAACAAAGGAAACCACATGCCGCAAACCTAACCCTGCATGAATCACCGACATTTTCAGATGTATAATGCGCCAATTACGTAATCAGGCACAGCGGAACATTGCGTAAGACCGGCACAAAAACACGCATTGCAGTGCTATACTAAACTAAATAAAACCGACCTCAAAAATAAAAAAGAGTTAGACAGGGAAGATGAGTCACTGTTCGCTCAATTTAGAAGAGAGACTAAAAAATTTTGGATGGCTACATAGAGTGATCAAACGAAAAGTGGACGAACTGGAGTGTAGATGGTGTACAAACCAGACTGGGAACATTCTCAATAATTTCCCTGCCCCTACTGAAAACACTCTAACGATAGAAGAATCTGAGGAAAGCAAGGTGGCAATAGCTACAAAACAGAATGACCATATCATATACCCAGTTTGCAACATCATGTGTGCGAGGTGACAAACGGGAGTTCTTCACATGATGAAAATACATCAGTGTGTTCTTGAAAACACACTAGCTGTATTAACGATTGCTCCAAGAGCAGAACAGGCATATAATGAGTTCTATCGATGTCACGTATTCGGTAACGTATTCTCCCGAAAGAGACTACTACAACAGCCTCCGACAACTCCAGCAGTATGGATAGAACGACAAAAAAGGAAGGAAGCGGGAAGAAGAACAGTCGTAACCAACTGTACACAAGTGGCAATGGTGCCCAAAGCAGTATGCCACATATGGCTAGTTGACTAGACATATACGTCTTAAGCATCCTGAAAAGCAAACCGATGTGAGACGACAAACGGAAATGCAGGATGTGAGCAGCGAAGATGAACAAGAGAAAGCACTATAAGCACACAAAATGTCTCCGCTGCAAACAGGTGTATAAAAACCAAACCTTTTTCACCACACATAGGGGCGCTGCGGAGAAGAGTAAAGGGTAACCAAGAACACCGCCATAGGAAGAACTGTCGGAGAGAGAAAAGAATGTAAGATATGCGGTAAAGAATACCACCACAACTTAATGTTACGCCATACGAATGCGAAACACCCCTGGAATGATATCTCACTCAGACTCTAGCCGATAAAAAGAGAAAAAGTGATGAATGAGATATCAAAGTTTCAAGAAAAGAAAGACAATAGTAGCGATAAAAAAGTAAGGATGGCAATGAGTCACTACTTTATGTTTGTGACAAATGCAAGAGGGGTTTTAAAAGCAGGCATGGTTAATACGCCACAAGTGCGTGGACATCGAGAAAGCGGACCCAAAAAATGATAAG
>NW_027124340.1:1023-1811 GCF_001457755.1 Trypanosoma equiperdum | reverse complement strand
GAAGCCGTTACCGAAAATGGATTGAATCCCGGAACCATATATAGAGCACTCCCAAACTCAGACTTGTTACACACACAAAATATGATGTTTACGACAATAAAGAGAAAAAGAGAGAACGAGCATGACACGCCAATAGATGAGATGGATATTTGTGATCAGAGAAGGGACCTTAAGAACAAAAAGCATAAGGGCTCAATGGCACATAGATAATCCTCGTAGAGAGTTTGCATGTGAAAGGTGTTAGAGCACCTACATGCCATGGTACACACTGGTATGGTGCACCAGGATACGCCACAAAAATGAAATAGCTGTCAAGAGAAAGCGTGAAGAAGGACCCATTGAAATTACGCCACTGTTCACTCTCGTGCACCAATGCCCGCACTGCTCGAAGATATTTGCACACAAGCAATATCTAACAATGCACCTCCAAGCAGCACATTGGCAAGCACGTAGCTCTGATGGGAAAAATGAGCTAAAAGAGAAATGCAAATAAACATCAACTCACCCGTTACATTGTCCGGTTTTGAGTAAACTAAGCTCTGAACATGGAGTAGACAGTCCGAAAGGCGAAGATATATACTTTAGTGTTAAGCTGGCGAACTTCTTAGGGACAGTCTTCTTTCTGACGGAAAATGAAACTTCCACCAACAACTACAAGAAATTGACAACACGACAAAAAGCAAAGATAGAAAGATTACTATCATGCTAAATTTCCACTGACTACATGCGACACATTCTGATGACAACCAGTGATATTTTTCTCAAATGATGGAAGACAATATCCAAAT
>NW_027124340.1:0-1013 GCF_001457755.1 Trypanosoma equiperdum | reverse complement strand
ATGGGAAAAATGAGCTAAAAGAGAAATGCAAAGAAACATCAATTCACCTGTTACAGTGTCTCACTTTAAGTAAACTCTGGTCAGATCATGGTGTGAAAGGTCCGAAAGAGGAAGATATATATTTTAGTGTTAAGCTGGTGAACTTCTTAAGGGCAGCCTTCATTCCGAGGGAAATTCCGGCTCCCACTATAGATACGAAGAAATTGATAAAACAGCCACGAATAAAGAGAAAGAGAAAGAAAGGTCACCATAATTCTAAACATCCACTGACTACATGCGACACATTCGGATGACAGCCAGTCAGATTTTCTTCAAATGATGGAAGATAGTGTCCAAAAGTGCATTCCTCAACGAGACAACATTAGCCAGACCCAAAAAGAAAAACCGAGTGATTAATCGTGAGGATGGTAAACATATAAACGAATGAATTAGCCTCACTGGAAGTCTATATAGGTTGATTGACATTCATGCAGACTAATGCACAATGAAAGAAAAATAGCAAAATTGTCGCAAATTTAAAAATATGCATAAATCTTTAATATGCTAGAATTTCAACAAAATCGTAAAATGGGCAGGAATCAGAGACAATTTCTTATTTAGGAGGGAGCTGGATGTTTTGCATTTTCTTCAATCCATCCACAGTGAGATTTTGCCCCTGCTGCTAATCCCTCATTCTCCATTTCACAGCTCGCTTTGTCTTTTTGTTTTGCGCACCTATCTGATGGTGTTGATGTTTTTCCATCTTGAGTTTGTGTTACAGGAATGTTGTTTGCTTTTGCTTTTGTTTCATTATATTTGCAGTTCTTTTCCCCTGTTGGGACCTTCTTTTGCCAGCTGCATATCTTTTCGCCGTTGCATTTAGACTCAGCATTTATTTTATTACAGTCACCTTCGCCTTGATTAATAATAGTGTTTCGTGCACACTTCACTGGTGTTTCCTTGCTTTTTCTTACTGTATCCGCTGCTTGTTTCGCAGTTAAGTTGTTGAGCATCTCTGTTAAAAGCTGTGGGTC
>NW_027124651.1:4937-5994 GCF_001457755.1 Trypanosoma equiperdum | reverse complement strand
TCAAACGAAAAACAAAGCGAAACACCAAGCAAAGTGCTTTGAAAACATGACTCAGAGGAGGCGAAACCTGAGCACAACGGACAGCTTTAAAGCACCGCCATTAAGGCTAATAGTCGCCGCTTTAGCGCTTCTGTTCACGAAAGAAGGATCAAGCCAATCGGATGGCAACGCAGTACAAGCAGTAACCGACGCCTGCACAGAACTGGCGTACCTCACCCATCTTAAGTCCGCATTCGGCACAGCAGCGTCAACCCTCGCGGATAACGTAAAGTTGACAGACGAAGAAAAAGCACTAGAACTGGCAGCGGCAATGCATTCAGGAACACCAACAGGCGCAGCATTTTCTTTCCTGGCGGCGTTGGCGCACCGGAAATCCCTCGCAGCAACAAGGGAGTTGCAAAAAGCAGCAGGCGCAGTGACAACTACAGCACTCGAAATAAGCAGAAGACAGGGACAGCTAGGAGCCCTACAACACATCAACGCCGCGACGACACCAGAGTACTCTGAAGCAGCAAAGGAGGGGACGCCGGGCAACGTAATACCATCGGCAGATATGGCTGTCTCGGTGACGCTGCAACTTAAAACAAGCAAAGGAAATACAGCCTGCAACACACAGGACAGCGAGCCTAAGCTAAAGCTCGCAGCAAGTGAGTTACAGACGAATACCAACTATAAAGGTGTGGAAGACAAAAACTTTAAGCCACCAGCGACACTGCTCAAAATCGCAAGCAAAGGAAACGATCCGGCCAGCATGACCACCTGCGCACCCCAAGGCGGCTGTAGCGACACAGCAACTTACGGCGGCACCAACTTTCTAGGCCTTGGCAGCGCCACAACTGGCAAGCCAGCACCTCTCACAGCCACGGAACTATCATTCACAAGCAACAGCGAATGCCGGCAAGCGACCAAAGAAAACTCTAAGGAGCCGGCTATAAACCGTGCGCGCCTTGTACACTACCTGTGCACAGATCGGAAGGATCTTCCGAAAACGCAGAAATCCATTAAAAGCGAGACTGTCGGCTCGTTGACGATCGATCCAGTAGCATAACAACTGGCC
>NW_027124651.1:3921-4805 GCF_001457755.1 Trypanosoma equiperdum | reverse complement strand
GGCTTGGCACTGGCTTACTTCTCTGGCCAAGCGCTCAAGAGAACAGAAGAAGCAGCCAAATCAGTAACAGCACCAACCCAAGCAAAGGAGAACGATTGCAGAGGTAAGAAGGGAACTGAATGCAAAGGGGAATGCGAATGGGATAAGGAAAAAGAAATTTTCAACCCCAAAAAAGAAAGGAGAGTGAGGAAACAGAGAGAAAAACGGAACCACAAACACCACAGGAAGCAATTCTGTTGGGGTTAAAAGTCCTCTTTTGCTTGCATTTGTGATTTTGGGATGAAAAATATTTAGGATTTTTGCTCAAATTTATGAATTTTATGAAAATTGCTATTGTTGAGAGAATTTTTTAAGATATAAAAGATAGTGGTCAGTATGTGTAACGTAGTAGGGTAATACTGTATGAATAGTAATGGTAATGATAGGAGTGTGTTGTGAGTGTGTGCATATACTAATGTTATGGTGACAGTAATGATTGAGACTAAGTGGAAAGATGAAGTAGAAGCACTTAAAATAATTGCAAGGGTACGATGAGAGAGTTCGTGGTTGAGAAAAAATAGAGAGGATTGGTTAGGAATATTGTTATAAAGAAAATTAAAGGAGCGAAGTAGATTATGCGCATTGCTAAGTTGTGGAATTAACACGGCATGTGGAATTAGGTTTTTCTGAAGCTAACTGCTAAAACAAAAATTGTTTTAGCATAGCGAAACATAAACTGTCCACACTAACCATACCCTCTTTAACAGCTATGTCATAACAATAACAAGGCACTGTTTATATGTGCCAACACCTTACTTTCCGAAATGTCTTCTTTTCTTAACCTTTCTAATTTTTTTTGTTCAAATTTTGAAGGCATATCAAATCATAAAATTTGGTGTCTTGAC
>NW_027124651.1:3832-3911 GCF_001457755.1 Trypanosoma equiperdum | reverse complement strand
TAAGCTCAATATCTGTTGAGAATGATGATGATGATGTATAAAATGTAAGAAATAACGACACTAAAAAGCCCAGAGCATA
>NW_027124651.1:3430-3822 GCF_001457755.1 Trypanosoma equiperdum | reverse complement strand
ACTTTACTATTACTGTTGTTATTTCATTTAGTGTTTTTAACCTCAGTATCTCTGCAAGATTATAGAAAGTAGAGCATAACAGAAAATGAGCCTAATAGTCACAGAGACTTTTTGGTTGTAGTTCAAACTCATGCAACTCAAGGATGGTGTAGGCTTATATTGAGTACTAAACTAAGCCATGTTGAAATTGTTACAACTGCGATGGAAGGTTTGTACAGCCATGTGAGGAGGCCGTGATGGGTTATGGAATTTTTAGAAAAACAGAACGCAAGTGATGAAGATATTATAATTCATTCTGATGGTTCGGACGTTATTGTTTCTGATGGAGAAAAATATGAAACTGCAGTGCAATATTTTATACAGAATACTGAAGAAAGTGAAAAAAATTTAGC
>NW_027124651.1:3293-3420 GCF_001457755.1 Trypanosoma equiperdum | reverse complement strand
AACAGAATGCAAGTGATGAGGATATTGTGATAGCTGTAGATGGGTTTGATTTTATTGTTGCTGATGGAGAGAAGTATGAAAATGTGGTGTGGAATTATTTATGCCAAATACTGAAAATAATGAGGAA
>NW_027124651.1:870-3283 GCF_001457755.1 Trypanosoma equiperdum | reverse complement strand
GAGGAGGATGTCACCAAAGAAAAACAAATTTCTCCAGTTCTATTCATGACAATATCCGAGTGTTATGCACCTCAGTTGGATTTGATTATGAACTCAGATCACAAGGAGCATGTGGAGAGATGTTGTTGGCTTTTTAATGCTGGACACAGAAACGAAGAGGATTAAAAATTACTTCGTTTACTAAAATCACATCCTAGTGGGAAACCCTATCTTAGTGGCGGAAGATTAATAGCGAGACTTTGGGCATTTAAGAAATTTGAATGTGCATCTGGAGAACTGCTGAAAGGAAGTGAAGAATGATGGTCAGAGCAGAATATCTAGAAAACCTTGTTATTTTGGAGTGTAGTTTAGGAAGAAGCGGTGTGTGAAAGGATTGTTTTGAGGAGAGAGATAATTGGGTGTGATTATGAGGAGAGATTCCTTTGTATTTCAACAAATGTGGAGTTTGGAGATGCACCATTTAGTCATTTTCCTGGCCAGCCAATTACATGGTAGGAGAGAGAAAATTGATTATGAAAAATATCTGTTGGTTTGCATGCTTGAAGCGAGCAGAGTGGAGGCACTCAATCTTTTTGCTGTATAAGCTTATACACTGTCGAAGGAGAAGTTAAAATTATACTATGACCGTATTTGTTCTAGGAACATTCAGCCAACAAATTTATTTAAACCGTCCAAGCTTAAAGCACCTCAAAATAAAGCAGTCATCCTCAATCTCTTCAACAACCGCAAAGCTGATCACTCAAGATGGCAGTTCATGCAATTAAAGGTTCACATGGGTGGCTAGCATTAACTAAAACAACATACACGAAAACTCTGAAGAACACAGAAATCAGCGGAGGCGCCAGGACATCGCTCCAGAGGATACAGCAGCTGCTGGCAGCGGCTGCCGCATTGTTTTTCTTAGCATCTGTTGCGCAGGCAGCTTACCAATAGGGAGGCAACGCCACAGCCCTAGGAGCACTTTGCGTCCTAAAACACCTAGCCACCGCAGGTGCAACCGATGATCAAAATCCTTTATCTTGCGGGACCCAAGTAAAGGAATTACATGCCTTAAACATGTCTCTAAGCCCGGTCGAGTGGCAAAGCAGGTTTCTGAAAGAGCAAGACAAACCTATACAATGGGATGACAAAGAGAGGCAGCAACAGAACGCCCCAGACTCCTGGCGATCAAAGTGGGAACACTGGGCAGAAGCCGCAGCTCAGATAAAAGCAGACAAGGACGGCAACAGCAAGGTGCTCAAGGACTTTGCCAAGAAAATACCAGAAGCAATTAAACAAATAATGCAAGCCAAGGTTGAGCCCCTCATAGCCGAAGCCGAAAAGAAGCGCCAAGAAAGCAGTCGGAAATCACCACATATAACAAAAGACGCCATCAACAGAAAACTCAATGAAGTTACCTATGGACCCTAGACCGGCCACGGCGTTTTCGTGGACAACGCAGGATCTGGCTCGGCGGGGCAAGAAACAGCTTCCGCCACTGACGGTACCATCGGCGACAAGCAACCCCTAATCTACGCCACAATGTGTGTCAGCTTGGCAAAAAACGGCCAAACCGTCAAGACGACCGACCCCAATGCCAACGGGCAAACATGGGAGACAGGCAACAACAAAGCTCAAACAGCGTACAACAAAGTAAAGCAGATATGCAGCACGTCACTAGCGACAACACAAGGAAACAGCGCTGGTCCTAAGGAATGCAGTACAAGGAATTCAGCGTCTGATATACTTAAGCGGCAACACAGGCATCTTAGACCAAACAGTTAGCGGCAACTGCGACGGATCAGCAGCGAGGGGCGTCTGTGTCAAATATAACAGCAAAATAACTAACAACAAAAACGAATTCAACAAAATCACGTATGTAGCACAGGCATCAGCAGCGGAGGCAGACCTCGACAGCCGGCAGGCACATGAGGCCAGGCTGGCGGCAGCGTCAAAAAAATCGGAGAAGCTGTTGAAGCAGCCTGTGCACACACACAGGAGGCAAAGCACTGCATAAAGCGCTAAATTTAGCGCCAGGGAAACGAACAGCCCACAAACAGCGGGAAAAGTAATAGCAGACAAAAAACAAGAATGCAGAAAACACAAAGACAACAAAAAAGCTTTTACAAACACTAAATTCAAATGGAAAGGAGGGGACAGCGAAGACAAAGGGGAGCGCAAAGTAGATGAAAAAAAAGTTGCACAACAGGCAAATACAGTAGGAACAGAAGAAGAATAAACTGCAAAATGATAAGTGTAGTGTAGCAAAAGAACCCGAGAAATGCGCGAAAGTGATAGGAATCTAACCCGAGAGTAAAGCCGCCGTTTGTGGATGGATAGAAGGCAAGTACCAGGATTTAAAGTTTTCTTGTTAATAATAAATTTGATCTGACGTTAGTGGTAGCAGCGTTTTTGTGCTTTGTAGAATTCTACA
>NW_027124651.1:0-860 GCF_001457755.1 Trypanosoma equiperdum | reverse complement strand
AATTTTTGTGTAACACTGGCGTATGATTCAAAGTTCTTAGAGTGATATTGTATGAAAAATCTTACTATTTTGTTTATTTCCTTAGTTTTTATATTTTATTTAATTTATGGATATAATAGTAATAGTAATAGAGTAATAAGAATAACAGGAGAGTGTTGTGAGTGTGTATATACGTATATTATAATAAGAGCAAAGGTAAAGACCAAATTAATGGAAAAATAAAAGCACTTAAAATAATGGAAAATGTGTTTTTGGAGTAAATAAATGGGTGGGAGAGTGAGGAACTTTATCAAAGGAAAAGAAAAACGACAGAGAGATGGTGAGAAAAATAAAAAGAAAATATTCGCAGTTTCAAATACAAACATAACTTTGGGCATTGTTTTACACAAGGAAATAAAGGAGCGATCCATGAGGTGGAGACAGAAAGTTTAGTGTACAAGGCATATGGAGTCGCTACATCATTCTGAGAAGAAGCAACAGAAAATGAAAAAGAGGAAAAGTTAATATGAATAAAACAAACTTATAAGGAACGGCTTACTATAGAATCAAATAATGCATCAAGTGAAAGATGAAGAAAAAACGATGCCGTACTGTCCGCGCAGAAATGAATGTAGGCAACAGTTGAAATGGAAAAGACTCCTTTTTTAAACTTTATAAAAAATCAAGATGTCAAGTGCAAGATATAGGTGGCTATTTGTTGGACCCATTAAAACTGATAGAAGACCATACCTGTAGATGAATATGGATAGAGGCGCTGAAGAGAGTTATTCTGTAGCACCTTTTCAGCTTCTGCGGAGGCAAGCTGAATTTTTTTATTGGCTTTTGTCAATCGGCATTCCAATTGCAAGGCAGATCGTCTT
>NW_027124333.1:8537-34262 GCF_001457755.1 Trypanosoma equiperdum | reverse complement strand
CCGACACGGTTCTGCCTGGGACCACGAAGGATGCGCACAAGGCGGCCAGCACGGATGTAGTTTGCCTTTACCATTGTTGCCCTTCACTTACTGACGACCTAAAAATAGTCAAAAGTGAGAAACAAAATGAAAGTAAATGTTGTGACGGCAATCACTGTCCATATTTAACCACTCAAACTCCTCCTCATCAGTACACATGAAAACTTCCCCCCGATGCTCCTAGGAGGGGTGCAACTTCGGAAACAGAAAGACAAAAAGGTATTGCCCCAACAGCGATACACAGAGTCACCTTCTTTGTGTGTCCGGGTTCGTTTTCTATTTCGTTCCAGTGCGCACCGTGTAACAAGACATATAAAAACATCAACCCTCTATACTGATACATATGCATTGGGGGAGGGAACTGTATGAAAAGGAAGGGAAATAAATGTGAGAGGAAAGGGATACAAACTCAATCACAGGTATACCGCCTCACTCCATAGGTTCTGTGGCGCCTCCAGTCACGAGTGTGTACATCTAATTTGCGCCGTCGCGTGCTATTATCATCCCACGCATACATTTGCAAGCAACTACATGCAGAGTGCTCCATAACTTATAAAGATATCAGATAAATCTGCTGCCATTTTCGTGGGGAAGCGAGGGGGGGAGAACAAACTCCCGTAATATCTGGTTTCCACAGTTTCTTTACTTCGTTTTATTCTTTTTTCAAGTTTGTATAGAGTGGGAAGAGTCCTTCCGGAGGAAGTCAATTACAAACCCCACACACATTCACAAAAGGGGAAATTGAAGTGGTGCCTCTTAAATGATACATTCTACACAAAAATCTAAACGTATAACGGCGAAAAAGAAAAAACATTCTGAGCCGCACTTTGTCTTTGCCAAAACCCAGAAAAAATTAAAAAAACACGACATAAAGCAGCGCACCCCGCACAACTAAACAGCGAGAGCGCACACACAAGCTGCCCCCATAAGTTGCCAGTAGTCCGTTTCCTTTTCAGTAGGCACTTCAATTGAAAGGACATAGTTTGAGCTTGCACCGAGAGACGATATGACACCCGCGCGAATCACCGTTCGATAAAGTGGTATACGCTGCCATCCCTCCCCCGTGCGGTGGTGAGGTTCCGGCAAGAAGTGAACAACTGGCAGTGTTGCGTACGGCTCCCCAGGCAATGAGTCCGTCATGACGCCGCTTGCCGCATCCCACCTCCAGGAGTCGGTGTGAATGCCGTGAACATAGCAACCACGTAGAGGTCCCTCATCAATTTCAGAGGGTTCCCTGCTAATAACTTCGAACCGAAATCCCAACTTGTCGACTGATACCCCTTCGGCGCGAGAAAAGGCTTGAAAGACACCGGTCATGAACGCACTTGGGTTAAAGAGGCCACCAATCCAGAAGCTATTGGGTTCACCCTTCCGCAACCACGTACGGATAAAATCGACGCGCGCTAAAAAGTCACGGTACCAAGCACCTAAAGGTTTCAGGGAGACGTAACCCACAGCGCTCCACAGTTGTGGAACTCGGTCCGTGAGGAACGATTCATGCATAGCGTCCAGATCCGTTGAAAGAACGGTTAGACCCTGCAGTGCCTTCTGAAGATCGTGCAGCGACTTCCGCATCGTTTGAATTAACTTGTTGTACTTCACTAGCTCGTGCGTCAGAACAGTGGACATGGAGTTAGGCAGTCCACTTTCTAGTGTCGTAAAGCTCCGTGGGCCAGCCTCCTCACGTGTGAGAATTTCCGGTAATGTGGCCTCAAATTCTTCACATTTCCGCTTCACTTCCTCTTCAGGTGTTAAAGCATTACCCCCATCGCCATCACCCTTATGTGCACCACCCCCACCTACCAACCGCGGTTGGATGGAGGTGACGGTGTTCAATAAATACTGCGAGACCTGCAGCTGATAACGTAGGTTCGCATTCGTGTGCATGCCGAACACCTCCGGCTCGTCTACCAAGGACATTTTTTGGATGTGATCCATGAAACCCTCAAGTCTAACCGCATCAGGAGCGTAATACAGACCGCTTGGGCTAAACTTGAAATCGGCCTGCATGATGCCAGGGCAAATGTATCGTCGAAGAATGGTCTGCAACGTACCGCGGTCAAGAGGATCAGTCACACGACCCCCGTAATTGATCTGCCCAATAATATACTCGAGTGACTCCCACGGGATAACGTCCTGTTCTTCAAAGAAGAGCCGCAGCCATTGCTTCGACACATGGAAATCGGTGTCGTTCCATTCATACTTCACGTTCCACCCGAGTGGACCGAACTTGCGGCGCTCCAACACAACCGAGTGGAAGAAACAAAGACCATACAACAACTTTTTGAAGGCAAAATCTTTGGAGAACTCACCCATTGTTTGGCCTTCGCTGAAAACGTTGAACTCCTCCTCCGTAATTTCACCAAAGCACCGAACCATATTCGCTTTGAGGCCGGTTGGGGGTTCATTTGTCAGCTTAACGCTGTTTTGAAGCACAAACACAGGGAAGAAATCCGTCGGCATCGAAGTCAACCACAGACGGAAGTTGGGGTGGAGTGTATCTCCTGATTGGAGTAGAAGAGCCACCTGCTGCTCCAACTCGGGCATGAACGTTTTGGACAAGTGACAGTTTTGCAGAAGGGCCCAATCACCTTCCTTTTTGCACGACGCAATTAGCCTCTTTGCGTTCTCCCCTTGACCCTGACCTAACGAAACATACTGCAGTTTCTGCTCCTGGCTTTGTGCAAACGCCTGAAGGGCACCCATGGGGTCGGCTCCCTGAGATAAGATAAACACTATCGGTACTGTCGGGGAACTATCAGCAAGTGCCACCTCCAGGTTGAACGGTGGAGGCTCTACAAATCTTTGGCCCATTGCCTTGCTCACGTAATCTATCACGGAGAAGAAAAGCTTCTCTTCACGGAAGCAACGGATAAGCAAGATGCGGCGGAAAGGATTAAGCGTCTGCCCCCATTTTCCAGGGAGTTCTGCCCCTTGCGGTGACTCGGACAAAATAAAATTTTTCCATAACTCACCATTTTCAAGGAGGTCTTTGCCAAGTTCACTGAAGCAATGGACATGGACGAAGAGAGCGTTGGCAAGTTCCCATTGTTGCCTGGTGAGATATGACAATTCCTCGGGTAATGGTGGCAGTTCATTGGGTACAAAGGCAGACGCACGAACCAAATACTGCCACTCGTCATCTGGTAGTCTCCTGCCGTGCCGCTCAATAGCAGTACATATGAGAAGCGACAAAATGATCTTGTCCTTGTTGAAAAGACCACGGCACACCTGCTCGTACGTGGCTACAGTTAACCTCGAAACAATTTTTTCAAGGTGTGCTTGCAGTACCACTGGGTCCTCCTCCGAAAAGTCATCCGGTTTCCCTGTAACACGCACCTCATTTTGCACAAGTTTCACAAAGAACTGCAACGAATATTGGTACATAGGATCAATGCGGGAAATATCTGCCAGCACGAAGAACAGCACTGAGGCACGGGCAGCGACGTCGCGGTAACGGTCACGCGTCGATGTGATGATTGTCATTTTTTCGTTGGCCTCCTTCTGATTTTCACTGAGGACCTTCGCATTGGACTGGGCAGATTTAAGCTCTGCTATAAGATCACTGTCGTCAAGAATATTACCCTGAGTAGACTTCAATTTCCCAAGGATAGTCTCTTCAATAATCTTCAGCTTCTTTTGCCCAAGTGAAATGCTTTGAATGATGTGATTCTTCTCCTCCTCCAACTCACGCTTCTCTATAGCAACCACCTCTCCAAGCAACTGGTCCTCCAAGCCGTCAATGGTAACGGTGAAATTGAGTAGCGCGACGCGAGTGCTGATATCTGGCAAGTAATGCGGGTTCGGAAACTTTGTGCAAATAAAGAATCGGAAATTTGGATTGTAGTCAATGGGGCCAGTGTTGGGTGTCAGTCGAATCTGTGGGACGCCACCCTCTGACGCGAAAATACGCCGCGAAAGCAGTGGGTCCAATGCGGGGTCAAGCGTCTCTCCAACATCATCCAAAATAACGATGCCACCAAGGCGAATTTGTGTTTCTAAAGTACGCATCCAGGTTGGTTCGGTTAGTTTGATTACCTTGACAGAGGGCACGGGTTTTGCCAAACCCTTTGCACCACCACTACCCAGCACACCGCTAGGACTTGTTCCTCCTCCCCCTCCTCCAGTCCCCGGTGTGGCGTACTGCTGCAGTAGCCACTTCACACCCTGTTCTTGTGGATCAATGAAAAGCGGCCAGCGCCGTGGTGCCGTTGAGAGAGACGCAATTATAGCATTCTCCGTTGAGCTCTCGTCTGTGGGAAGACCATTAATTTGCCAAGTTAGAATATCCATGGGATCACCCAAAGTGTTGGGCAAGCTAAAGTCCGCAGCATCGAAGCCGCGCTGTGCCAGTTTTTCCACCCAAATGCGAACCAGACGCTTACGGAAACGTGGAGTAAAAACACCAAAGTAGGCGGCACATGCGCTCGCCATAAACATCTGTAACGGTAAGGCTTCCAAGCGCTTCTTCAGTTGATTAATGTTCTCTTCCCACCGGGCGCCCTCACTCTTCAGAGAATTAGACAGGCTCTCCGCATTCTCAAGTCGCCTGATGCACACCTTCAAACCTTCTTCCAGATCATTTTTCCGCTTGAGGGACTTCTCGTAGTTCTTTTGCAGCTCCACGAGTTCTTGTTCAACGCCCCGAAGCGTCTCCTGAGCAGATAGAAGTTTCGCGTTCGTTTCGGAAAGATGCCTCTCCGCTTCCGCCGCGGCTTCACGCATGGGCGCCACCTCCTTCACAACCTTGGAGTACTCATTTACAGCATGCACCCACAAACAAAGATTTCCGCAAGTCTGAGAACCCTTCTGGGAGCATATCTCTGCTGTGAATTCCTCATCGTTTACGTACTTCTGCATTTTCTGCAAGATAGCTGGTTTCACGTTGTCTGTGGGATAGCTGCGAATCATATCGAGGAGCTGACGGTACGACAAAAATTCGCGTGCGCCTTTCCAGTCGGTGTTTCCCGACCATGCACCACCGAAGTCTTTCGGATCAAACATCACCATGCAAGCCTGTGCCGTCTTCAGAACTGCTGAAGGTGGGTTCGCAAAGGAGCGCAGCTCATTTAAGTCGCTGGCCTGAATGGTGTCTAGCGCAGCCTTAGCCCTGTCAATGATAGGCTTGGCCTCGGCAAGACGAGCATTAGCTTCGTTAGCGATTTTCGAGGCATGCCTCTGCTGGTCAGCAGCACTGTCCTGCTGGGCGCGCACTTGAACCTGCACCTCACTTGCCCGCGCCTGCCTCACAGATAGATCAGCAACGACCTCTTCAGTCTCCTTTGACGCCTTCTCCAGCAGCGGTCTTTTTGTCTCAATCTCGACGCGCATTTTGGCAATTGTCTCGTCGGTCTCCTTCATCTTCTCCTTTCCGTTGATAACACGAGAAAGCTGTTCCTCCAATAACTTGCGTTGTGTGGTGTACAGATCCTTGTAAAAATCAATGAACTCCAAATATGAGGTGGGAGTAATGTAGTAGCGCCGTCGCAATTCCTCCCAGTACTCGTGCGCCACCTCAATCACTGCCGTATGAATATCTACACAGAGTGGGGCCAATACGGGTAGAAGTTCGTTCGAGATGCCATCTTCTTCGTCGTCAAACAGTTGTTGTGCCACACCAAGAAGCGCCTCGTGCGGCCATTCATCAAACCAATCTATGGCGCAGCAATTAGTGAGAGATGGGAACTGGCGGCAACGGGCACGGAATGTGTCTCCAACGGGGCTCATGCAAAGGACGATGTGCGTGTTGTCCCGGACACGTGAAATGAAAAAGTTGTAGACGTCGTCCCGATCTACGAAACCGCGCTGTTGCGCAGCTTCCAGACATGCATTGACACGTTTCTCGCGCTCTTCAGCCGTGAAAAGTGACGGAACCTCGCCCGAGTTTAGCATACTGTTCACGTCCTCCAGCATTCCCTCGTGTACGATTTGGTTGTCGGAGAGCAGAAACACCGTAGGCTTGCAATTCACACCGGTGGTAGTATACAGCTCAAGAAGGAACTCATGAAATTCATTCATAGAGTAACCCTTTCCAACGGAAATCTCAACTGTTTGCCGTCCAGCAATATACGCAGCAAGTCGTGTTAGCGACCGCTTGCCAGAGCCACCAACACCCACCAACAGCGCGTTACCACGGGGCTGCCGCAGGATCCTGATGATGCGCACTAAATGCTCACAGTGATCCTTGAAGAAAACTAGATTCAACGACGACGCCCCTCCTCCCGAGCCGCCTTCGTCCTCTTCACCACCACCCCCAGACGAAGCCCCAATACCACTTCCAGTCAAAAACGTGTTATAGTCATCCTGATACTCCTCAAAAAGACTGGGAAGTTTGCTAACATCCGGTAACTCCTCGTATACTCTCTCTGATGCACCAATGCGCAGAAAATCACCCCAGACGAGTGGCTTGTTCTCGAAGTAATCAGCATACACGTGATTTCCAGGTACGAGACGCGTCATCGTCTCCATCATGAGCTCCTCCGTAAAACATTGACGATCTTCCTTCGTTGCCAAGCGATCGAAAAAACAGCGCAACATCTCATGAATCCAAAGCCGTGTGATAGACAACCGTGTTTTGCAGACACGTTGAGTCACCTGCGTGACACCCTGAAATACCTTGGCCAGATCACGCAGGTTGAACGTGTAGTGAGGTGTAGCTGGCTTGGGCCTCATTGCATCACGTACCTTATTGAATATATCAACACTAGCCGCGACAAGTGGTTTAGCCATCTCCCGTACTTCCATACTGAAGTTCCTCGCCTGGAAGCACCCATGCAAAATTGAGTGGAAGACACGTTTCATGGACTCATCGCTCAGGGTAGGTATATGCAGTAGATGGAAGAGACGCGTCAGCCGCGCCGTGATGGGATTCCGACCGCCCTCCGGAGGGCCACATGCGGCTACAACAGTCACATCCTGCACGTGTTTCCAGAAACCGGCTATCTTACGGTCATAAAAACCTCCATTACCCATTACCTGTCGCAGCAGTTCAATGGGTGGCGAGGCGCCAAACGTCTCGAGTGCTGGCATGTTGAGGTCATCAATGAAAAGTACCACTTTCCGTCCAGGAGGAGCACCAAGGATGTTCTTGCGCTTCTGTTTCAACTTCGACTCAATCAGTTCCTGCGTTCGTTCAGACGATGTCTGGGCGGAGAACTGGAAAACGATAACTGACAACATCAGCTCTTCCTTATGGCGGCTGAGGTGATCCATAAGGATCACGGTTTTGCCGACACCTGTCTGGCCGTTGAAGAGTAGCGGCTTGCCATATTGAATCAATGTGTTTGCGATCGCGCTGTACCGCATGGTGTCCACAGTGGGAACGAGTATATCAAAGAAGGGAATCTTCGGGTCGTACTTAAACTCCACCATACGACTTTCCCAAGGCACAAAGAGTCGCGTGCCGTAGTCAATAGTGTAATCGTATACAGAACCACTATTAGGGAAGCGAACCACTGACTCCAATAAATTACGAACAAATGTGTCAAACAGGTCCATTGAAGCCACATCCACGTTCCCACCAATTGACCATACAAAAGAGAAGGCAAACAGGATGCCACAAAGTTCGTTGCGCTCTTTGAAAACTTTGGAGTCATGTTGGAGCTTTGCCTCACATCGTGGGTCGGGCATAAGCTGAACGTTATTGCATTTAATTAAGGCTGTAAAGAGATCGCACATTGACTGCACCACATTCACCATGCCACCCGAAATCAGAACCTTCTGCATTGCGAGCCAATCAAGCCCTTTCTGCACATGGGCATCGAACAGGGAAACTATGAACTCACGGCACTGTGGTTCCCCACCAGCCTCAGCCAGTTTGGATTCGGACCAGTGACGCACCACGGCACTCCAATGAAGATCTGTGGTGTCAAGGTAAACCATACCGCACCTTGACACGGTAGCGGGAGACGCCACTGCCAGATCGGCAACCTCGAACAACATATGAATGGTATCAGGAAGTTTAATGCGCTCACCACTGTCAAGACAAAGAAGCTTGGAGTCATCCAAAACGGAGTTTAATGACTCCACCCAAAGTGTATCGACAGGTCCGTCAAAAACAATCCACCGGTGATCTTTGTTAACCTCAGACTCACGGACACAGTTCTTCGCAATCACTGACAGAACGCCGTCTCGCCACTCGTTAGTATTTACGTCTAAAAGACCGTACAGCTCATGCATCATCACAGATTTGGGATTCATGATAAACTGATGCACTGGTCGTGCCATGGGGTTGCTTGATTCCGCCTCGGACATTGACGTAAGCGCCTCTGATATACACGTGCGTATCTCTGTCTTCCCTGTCCCCGTGACACCAACCAACATAACACCATGGCGAACAATCAACGTTTCATAGAACTGAATGCCTTTTGTTACCCACGTATCGAGTGCCACCAACTTATTCCCATCAATACTTTTCTGCATGGCAGGTAGCAATTCCTCATACTGCCGTTCGGGGAAGTGGACCCCAGGGAAAAGATCTTGCATAATACCACGAAACAGCGGGAGATCTTCCGCGACAAACTTCGGGACGTTTGAATCATTACAGGCAACAATCAAAGTAAGATCCTCCTCCACATCCGGCTGCGACCTCTTCAGGTCACCGGCCATTACAAGAATGGACTTGAGCGCACGCATACCGAAATCGTAGTGGTCTTGGGGAGACAGTTGCTCCGAACTAAGCTTGTACAGTTGCGTAATTTTAAGAGAAAGATCCTTCGCATTTTTGAAGCCTTCCGAATACAGGATCACTTCTGCGATCATGCGGAAGTCAGGTGTCATGACGGCCACTGGACGGAAGAGTATCTTCAGGTTATCAGGAAGCTCAGTACGTCCTGCATAACCGGGGTTCATGGTAACAAAAGCACCATAGGTGGGGCGCACACGAACATTCGGTGTACCCTGGAACGTGAATGTCTCCAGTCCATTCTGCAGCGCAAGCTTGATTTCAAATAGCTGTGAGGCAATCACGGATAGCACCTCTATATTGATTCGATTAAACTCATCAAGGCACGTCCATGCTCCCGTCTGAATGAGGCCTGAGAAGAATTTTTCCATCATCTTGTACGTTACACCATCGGAGCAGTTGTACACGATACACTGGCGTGCCAAATTCTTTGCTAAGTCCTTCACAGTCTCTGTTTTCCCTGTGCCAGCGGGGCCCGCAGGAGCTGCTCCCAACTGCAGCTTGAGTGCACCTGTTACAGTCATGTAAATGCGATCCGTAAGAGGGGTAATGACTAGACGCCCCTGAGCTCCCAGGTATTCGTACCCGTAAACAAAACGTGAGTTGTTCTGCCTTATAAAGCAATTACCATACCCGTCCGTATCTTGCTCCCAATACACGCGGAGTTGCTTCGTCCACCCAAATTCTTTGACGTCTAGCACATTGCTTTCATACATCTCGTCCACCAAGTCGCGTCCATGAACATCAATCGTAATAAGTGTGGAAAGAAGAATACGCTGCACCTTCGACAATTTCCTCGCTGTGAGACCGGCAAGGCTCTCCAAAGCTTTGTAGTTTGCTTCCTTGAAACGACTCATCGCCTCCGCAGGGTTTTCACTTGTGAGTGCCTCTTCCACCCCACGCGTCCACAGCAATTGTTCCATGATCAGAACAAGCTGCACTGCATGCTGAAACATCCATGACTCGCGGTCACCACGCTGCTCGTAGTCAGTGAGACAGGTGTTAGCATGCTTGCGAAGTGTAGAGAACATCTCCCGCTCCAACATATCGATCCACACCTCCACTGGCCCACGCGCCTTGATGCTCTTGTTCACTAACTCAACACGCTCCCCCTCCATCGACACAAGATGAGTGATATCATTCGTCTCCGTGAAGGATAATGTTTTAATACCGTCAAACATCTTCAGCATATGTGGCATGATCAACTCAGGCGACTTGACCTTAGCAAAAATGTCGAGCATATCGTCGTTGCTTAGGAAGTAGAACCGAGGGAATGCACAGCGTTTTTCTTCCAGCTTTCGCTCTAGACTTGCCAAAACTTTCTCTAATTCCTTAATATTCCCTTCGAGATCGTACTTGAGCGTTTTCGTATTCTGTTGCTCACCGGTCTCCACTGGGGCGTTGATGAGGAGCCCGCGATAGGCGGTGGGCATATCATGCGCCTTCCGCATTAGGTCGCGGTAAAAGCGGTCAACTTTTTCGAAACGTTTGGCATCGTCCTTCCACTGCGAACGAATTTCTGCGGAGGAAAAAATGTTTTCTAGGTAGATCCAGTGCCGCTGCAGCTCCACCCAACGGTCCAACGTCTCCTGCATGTACCGAAGTCGATTTTCCCAACGGTCCACCTGTGCGCGGAGAACACCCTGACAGCACCTACTCGAGCCTATACTTGACATCGCAATAACTGAGTCATCCAGCAGAGCCATCACATCCTCAACCGAAGAACCGACAAGAACGTAGACGTCCTTAAGCTCTTTATGATTGTGAAACTGAAATTCTACAGGTGGCTTCGGGCCCCCGCCATTCCAGAGAGCATTGACCTTGTCGATCTGTTGCTGCAGTTTGTCCTCCTCAGTTGCAGCCGCGCTAATCGCGACGATCTCATCCTTGAACTTAACGACTTCATTCGAGTGGAGCATGCCAAGGGTGAACTGATTGTTCCAATCAGCAATGGTCTTTGAGACACCATTATCGTCCTTCAACGGTCCTACGGCATTGGATACTTTTGTGATATGCTCCAACTTCATCTTTGGGTTCGTCAGGGCCTGTAAAATGGGTAAAAGAATGCGCCATGCTTCCACTTTTGATTTTAATTTGTTTACCGCACTATTTCCAGGTAACTTTGTAGACACCTGCTTGACAGTCATCACATACTTTTGAACAGTTTCCTGCACCTCCTGCACATTGAGCTGATCGAACGGTATTGGCCCGTACGATTCCACGAACTCATCCCACTCTCGCATCCCGACCCACAACCGCGCCTTGATATTCACATCATTCAACATATCTGACATTGTCTCTACGACTGTCTCTTCGGCCCCAATTGCAATTTGGTATTGCCGAAGCTTTTTCTCCCTTGCGGCAATTCTTTCGGCCTCAGCCTGCAAATCGGTAATAAAATGAATCACCTCATCCATATCCGCGTTTGCATCGGCAATAACAGGCTGCCCAGCTCGATTATACACGTCCTCAATGGACCGTCGAAGCTCATCAAGCTGCTCATCCACATTCCGAATGAAGTACCGCTGTTGAGAATCTTTTGCGTCCTCTACGATTTGCATCTGCGTACGCAACTTCTCAAACTGCGGACGAGTCCCGCTTCGGTATGTCTCCTCAAGGTCCTCCTCAATTTCAACCTTTTCATCCTGCAGCAAAGTGAAAAACTCGCGGACGAAGTCGTAAGACGCTGCCAGAGTATCAAAACGGGCTTCAAGTGCCTTGTTGTATGCAAGATATTCCACGTAATGCTCCACTGTCTTTGGCTGGGCTGCCAGATAGGTATTGCAACTTTGCAGATCCGCAAGCAGCAATTCGTTCTGTTGGTGCGCAATGACAGGAAGAAGACGGTGAAATGTCTCCAGGCAAACGACGGGGCTCGGTGTAAAGAAGTCCCGTAACTCCTCGGTGTAGACTGTAAACAGTGCCACGTCCTTCGAGCTTGGTATCTTCGTTGATATGGCGTCGCTCTGCGACTTGTAGAGAGCCAGGCGCTCACGGAAGAACTCCAGGTTCTGGGTACGTTTCTGGATGCTATCAGCGTCCAGACTGCTATTCTCCACGTACATATCTCTGAAGCACTGGAAGCTATTCACATATTCCTCCACGTCGCCGAACGCCCTTGTGATTCCATAACGAACGGATGTCATGTGCTGTTTATATGCCTCCTCTGAGACGATCATTTCACCAACGGCAGGGCCAGAGAGGACCTCCTTTTGGGAGTCATGAGCGGCGTTTTCAGTGAATACCTTGAACGCATCCATCGTCAAGAGCCGGGGTACAGCACTCAGTGTTTTTATGTAATCTTCCACCACGTCCTCCACACATTCAGTTATGTGGGCAAGTGACGGTGTAATCTCAATGGATTGGCTGTCCTCCCTGTAAACAACATTGAGGCTAAGAATAGGGCCGGTAAATGGTCCTGTCGGCTTTGGTGCCTCAGCCTTGTGTCCTTCCTGCCGCTTTCCCCTCCAGGAATTCTTGTTAAGAGGTGATGTTACCGAATCTTGCTGTTTGTCTGGCCTCGGGTACTGAAAGTCGCGATCTACATCCTCAACCGCTGTTGCGGCAAGCTTTGTTAGACAGTTCACGATTATGTAATCACAAAGACGAATAAACGCAGTGATGCGCTGACAGACAGCCTTCTTCTGTGACATTTCAATGTAAGTAGGCTTCTGTTGTGTTCCCAATTCCCGCACGTCAATGAGTTTCTTCTTTTTCTTTTCATCCTCTGCGTGGAGGGCACTAATACTCTCCCGCTCTATTTGTGCTGCCAACATCGCCGCCTTCGCGGCGCGCTCAACGGTGTCGCGAATGTTTTTAATCATTTTGTCAAGTCGGTTGCGCTGAAAGTTGAGGTGCGCTGCAAGTGTTGCGCACAGAGCCTCCAACGTGCGCGTCTCTGTCGCGGGAGGGTGGATTCTGCTGCTGTTGACAAAATTAAGACAGATACGCTGCACAGTTTGTAGGGCAGCAGACAGTTGAGGATGGACGTGAAAAAGGTTCTTCGTGAGAAAAGTTTTGCAGTTCGACATAGCGTGGTTGCGCACAAGGCCACGCCACAACAGAAAACTCTTCCACTTCTTGTATTCACGGAAAACGTCTAGTTCCCTCAGTTGATTGAAAACACGGCAATCCCGTTCCCATGTGTGTAACTCAATAAACTCAGCCTCATGGCCAGAGAATTTAGTCACACCGGCTGCGGAAACTGTGTAATAATGAGACGGGTCAACATCCCTATGCGACACTACCTGCAAATCGTAGGGATTGTAGGGACTGCGTATCCCACGAGGGCGCATCACAAGATATGTGAACTCATTCGGTGCGTTTGATCGCAACTTCGTAAACCGTGGAATCGGCCCCACGTTCTCATTTGGCGCGGAATTATTTGCATCTCCTATATTTTTTTGCCCCTCTCTGCCTTCATTACCCTCATTTTCGCCGTATGATGGCGAACCCGAGGTTGATGATTGCAAAGTACCCTTTAGTGGATCAAGCCGCCCAGGTCGAGAGCGGTGCCGCTTCGTCGGTACCCTCACCTCTTTCCCCTCAAGCGCCACGGCGGCGAAATGCTCCTTCAGCTCTTCTTCACCACATACCGGGGGGCGGTATAGCTGCAGTGTGCCGTGCTTCGTCGTCCGTCCGTCATGGCCTGCGCCATCGCCACTGTGGTGGGAGAAGGCGGCATCACTGTGACACCGTTTACGTGCGTTGGTGGAAAGCGGTTGAAGATCACGCACAAGACGATTGGGAATGCCAAGTAGTGGTCCACTTGATATGCCGTCGCTGTACAATTGCATAGCTAGTGGGTTACTGGTCCCACGCAAATCAAACACATCCCGTGCAACATGGTTTGGATTGCGGTGTACGATTTCTTTCTTCTGTACTTGCGGCATTGGCTGATGCCGCCCCGCCTTCCCGTCGTCTGCACCGGTGCCCATAGCCGAGTTTATCGCCCCTTCGGCCACTTCACTTCTATTGTGTTTTTTAAAGCTTCCAATCTTCCTTTGTCCTTACGCTCTCTCTCTCTCTTTCGAAGCTCCCTTGAACCTTTGTGACTAATCCAGCGCCTCCGGCCCTTTTTTCAGTCTTGTTTGAGCTGTTTGCCCAACGGGAACAGCAAATTTACTTGGCACAGGTATATGGGTAATATGTGCCGTAAGAGGCACAAGGGGACAAAAAAGAATACGGCGTCGTCGGGAGGAGTGGTGACAGTCGGTTGAAACTTGGAAAACGGCACGAAGAAAACAAACCCTGTAGAACCAACAGATTGCATATGAAGTGTGCGAGTGGCCACAACAGCGTTGTTGCACATTGTCAAAGAGGCACACAAGCAAAAAAAAAAGAAAACTAGTGGAGGAAAAGTCAAACAAACACGCCTAACACAATTTAAAAAAAAAAACATCAAGGCTGATTGTAATCAAACATACAAACGGATACGCACACATAAATTCCGACGCACATAAGACTCATATATACATGCAAAAGCCGAGAGGGCCACCGCTTCTACGTGCAAGGAAGAGATTCAGGAAAAAAAAAAGGGATACAGAGACAGTGATGGAAGCACGCTCTCACGCTTTGGCTGTGGAAAAGAATTGCAATGGCAAGGATATCCAGATCAGGCCCCGCAATACATATGCCTCCACGTTCCACGCGACGGCCTTCACCAAGCAACTCACACAAGTGACGAGACATGCCAATTTGTACATTTGCTTACACATGCTTGACTCCAAAACCGAGGCTACTTTTTTTTGTTCTAGCTTTCTTTCGTGGAGGGGAAAAATTAGTGGGTTCACAGGTCACCTTCTGTTTCTGCGCTCTGAGATGGCCCTAGCCTTTTTCTCCTCTTCTGCGGCAAGTATCGCTTCCTTTTCGTCAAACTCCAAGTTTATAACCTCCATACGACCTGTTTCCTCACGCTGTTGGAGATACCGGCACTCCGCGCTGAAGGCAAGATCCACAGCCTCGTAATTAGATACGTCGATGGGATGTTGAACTGAGTCCATAAGACCTGATGTCGGGTTACGGCAGATAACGTTCTTCTCAACAAGGTCACGCTGCGCGGCCTGACCCAACATCAGGTAATAGAAAGCTATTTCCTGCTCCGATTCTGTTTCACTTCGTATAATGTCGCATCGGTGCTTTAGTGGAGCATACAAACGAACATCCAACGGAACCTTTTCGAATGTCATGCTCTCTCCAGCAGATGGACCCCTGTACTTATTTTTCCCCCTAATCGCACGGATTAAGAAGTCCTCCATGTAATCCGTTTGTTCCATTCTGCACATCTCAAGAAAGGGCATCGACTCACTCGCCCACTCGTCCTCAACCTGCTTTCGACCCAGTTGCTCCTGTCGAAAGAAGTCAAGCACTTTGAACATCGGGTTGTCTCGAAAAGGTGCAACCATGCGGCGAAAGAACAAAGATTCAACGTGGTTAATGTCTCCCCGAGCGAGTGTCTCACGATGCAGAATAAGCTCAAGTGGGGACGGCTTCATTTTACGCATGCCCCTCGATTCAATATCCCGCTCGCGGTGCGCCGCAGAAAGTTTAAGAAGTTCCCCATCGATTTCCGTGCAGTCCAAATCCATGTCTTCTCCCCTCCTTAGAGTGGCAGATCTACTGTCGGCGGTACTGCTGCAGTAGTTACTGAGGTCATCTTCGTCAAAATCGTATACGAGCGGGACAATTGGCGGCAAACGCCCAGATATACGGTTTTTTACGGCGTTGTACTCACATTTTGCCATGTAGTACGCGAACTGCCCATCTTCAGCACGCTCCACAGAAACACGATCCACAACCTCATGCGACATGGTGAGAATAGTGCTCACCTGGGCATAACTACTGGGTTTGTTCTTATATGTATAGAACTTAGTCTTCATCTTCTGTTATAAATATATATATTCTGTTTTTCGACTGATTGCTGCTTGTAACTGTTGATCCTTAGGCGACTAAAGGAGAGAATTCCCTTAAGGCTAGTATGCCTTTTACGAAAGGAGAAGTGTATAGAATTGCATGCTTGTATACGTGTGGTTATGTGGACTCACGGCCCGCCAACGTCTGTGCTCCCTTGCCAAAGGGACGGTCAGACGCCTTCAACGGCAAAGAATACCACACAGATAAAGGGAAAGAAGGAAATATCAAATCAACAAGCCCCCTCCGGGTGTGCGCACACGCATTCAACCGACCGTTCACGAATGTTTCTCCCTCGTTTCAAGGAACTGCTCGCTACCGTGAGCGACACCAACATCGTTGATTGGGGGTGCATTCTGCGAGAGAGTGATGTCCGGGGACGGACAGCAATGAGGTACGTGCCGGGTCGCATCTCGTGACGGTTTATTTTCATGGGAAAGCAAACCACGCAGGCCCTCCACGCTATATTGCATAGTCATGGCCAACTGCTGCTGCGCCTCGTCACCCAGAAGCTCTCGGACACAGACCAGGACGTGTGTATAAAATTCGTGCACAAACGCATGGACAAAAAGTAAATATGCATGCTTCTCAGCTCCCTCCACTGCCATAAGGATGTCTCTGTCACGTGACAAGTCCCTCGCTATAATCTGCATTAACTCCTCCACCTTTGCGACACAAAAAGACTCTACGCCAGGCACAACACATTTACGAATCGAATTGAACGCAGTCAGTATCCCATTCAGTGCATATGCAAGTGGCAGCCACTGCAAAAGGACCACAGGTGGTGACGACGTGATACCCGGCACCACTTCCACCTCACTATTTATCTGCAACGCTTGTCGCTGGGCGTCTGTTGGAGGCCGCCAAGAGAACGTTGCCATGGATGCGGAGTAGGACTGTGTGGCAAGGGAAAGCTGCTCGGCGAAAAGAGACTTCACTCGGCTCGAAACTGCCTCGCTAATGAGGCCAAACATGTCCATGTGCACCAGCGCTGCAGCACTCGCGCAGTTATTGTACTGCTCAATAACAGATGCAAGCTCGGAGCCGTTGGCAATCCTCTCCAGACAGGCGCGGAGGCGCTCGAGGAACACAAAAGACCTCGCGTGGCACCACCCGACCAACTCACTACATGAGCCTCCATCTACCTCGCCAGAGAAGCAGGCAGTATACTGAAGGACCACCTCAGCAACGTGGACCTTGAATGTTGTTAGATAGCGAAATATACGCGAGTACGGGGCACCGCTACGCTCAGCTTCGTGCATGTGACCGTCGATGTACTCTCCCCTTTTTAGCAAGAACAGTTGCCGGATGTACGTCTCTTCCACACCGAGCCTCCGGAGAAAAGTGGTCAACTTTAGTGCGGAGGCAACTGTCAACTGCTCCGCTAGTCGAGGAAGAATTTGCTCCTCTAAGGCCTGTTGGAGCGCGATGAGCACTTCAGCCTCAACGCAGTGAAGGAACTCCACATTTTCGATGGGCTGAGAAGACCGCCTAACGTGCTCCAACACCACCAGTGCTTCGTGATACATCTCATTCCGAATGCACTCCTGTAAAACTGAAGGGGCCTCCAAGAAAGCTAACAACTTTTGGTGCTGCTCCACAGTGCCCAGGGCCACTTGCCTCTCCTTGCGCCATAATTGCCCTACGCGGCTCATGGCCTGACTAAGCGCCTGCAACTTCGTGAGAGAGTCGCCGAGGCGCGTCGCGCACGAAAGCGCAGCATCTGAAGCGGTGGCAACCTTGACGTTCACCTCTTGTGTGCACGACATCAGCGGGTAGTTTTGTACCATTGCCTCAACAATGCTACTGCGGATGCGTGACTCCTCACTCACCTCAAGTTCCATTGGAGCCAGTGGCCTTTTTTTTTTCCTAGCCGAAACCTTCTACTTGAATAGCAACAGGACAAACGCACAGGAAAAAGAAAATCCACGCCACTAAGTAAGTGCTTGAGCGCCTGCAACAGAGCGTGCTTATATAACAAGAAACTGCGCAATACCGAAACGGTATGATGGCACCACCAGTGACCCTGTGCACAACCATACCCATCCGCTCCCCCGGTGAAGGATGCTTGCACGTCGAATTTGTGCAAAACAAAAAAAACGGCGAGAGCTCGTCCAGCAAGAGGCAACAGATCCAACAAGTATAAATTAAGAAGTTGCGGAGAGAACGAGGAAACACACATAAGTCGGACCGACGAACAGAAAACGCCGACCCAGTGCTTCACCGCACGCTGGTGTGATTAATCAAAAAATACTACCCCCTCCCCACAATCCAGCATGCACAGCCGTCACAGGTGCAGCCGTACAGTGATGTAAATACGGGCTTTCACCGCATTGTGCAAACAGGCGTCACACTGAAGGAAGAGGGAGAAGTGTAAAAAGAGAAGGAGGAAAATAACGGTGGTGGCGATGATGCAGGATTTCATTCCACGGACCGTCTGTTTGTTTGCTTTTTTCATATTTGTGTACGCCTCAAAGGAAAAACAATGAAATAAAAGCCAGGAAGATCTGACTACCCCGCGGCCGCAAGCGCCACCCCGTAGGCCGAGAACTGAAAATAAATAATTACAGTGAATGTAGAGTACAAGGCACGGCATGAAAAAACAAAAAAGGAAAGATGCAAACAATAAATATCAAAAAAAAACAGAGCTATATTACACAACACCACCCACTGATGTGGTCCATACACGGAACGGGAAACGTAGTTGTGAGCCCGCATTCAGCAACCTGATTCCTCATGTCAGCTTCCACTTTAGCCACTTTAATATCTTTATTGCACGCACACGAGGCACCTCCGCCACCGGCACCGACCGGTGGCCCCACCAACGGCATCCCCTTCGACGGCCCTTCCACGGGACTCAACACTTCAGGAATTGCCTGCTCAAAGACAGTTAAGGCGTCGGTGGCAGTACTTCTGAAGCTGGGACTTGGCTCTTCTCTCACACCAACGCATACGTACGGTAACCGACACGACCGCAGAGGCACTTGACGTCCACAGTCAGGGGGCAAGGTAACATTTTCAGACACGTGTTGTACCTTCGTCCCGTCAATGGTTGAGCTTGCACAGCAGTAAGTGGACTCTTCTCCATTTCCTGCGGAAATACCCTCTCGGGGGTGCCTCAAAAGATAGTACTCCGGCAGCTCCAGGCGCAAAGTGCTTGCGCGGGGCGCGGGTCGCTCCCACTGACAAATGCAAGCTCCGCCACAGGCAAACTATCCCATAGTCGGGCAATCCTTGTCGGGGTACCCACTGCTTCTCGTTTTTTAGCATTGGGGTTCATCCTCCTTTTCCCACGACGGGGAATAGTAACATTTTGGAAACAAAGGATGGAGGGTGTACTAGTCGTTGGCACTTGGTCCTTTCTGTGACCAGTTGAGAGCGGTCTATGGGACGCATTGCGCTTCAGAACCGACGCCAGCGGCGGAAACTGAACGATTTGGAGTGTGAGATTTGTGAGGGATGCCGCTGCCGAGGAAGGTGGAACGATCTCACCGCCTTCAGTGCACAACGCTGCGGTAGATAACTTCGGCCACCGGAACACCCCTTTGCAGGCCTCAACGACGTCCAATGCCGTCCCATCCGACAGGACTTGGATTCCAAGTGCCTCGTCGTCTGTCATCCCACTGCATTTTACCCAAACCTTCACCGACATAGGAAAAGAGCAAAGTCTTCTACATAATCATTCGTGGCAAAATTGAATACAAGAAGCGGTGCAATAGTCGCCCAGAAACCATATACAAACATAGAGAAGAAACCACTGAAAGGACAATACAAATGCAAATTACATAGTGACTCCGTCAGCTTGTAATTCCAAAAAAGGGAAAGACGGGCTTCCTTCCTCTCAGACAAAGGCGGGGGCGTGCGGTCCGCAGTGTCGGTAGCTGTCAACACTTTACGATCTAAACACACCCTTTGTAGCTTAGCTAATTTCCCGCCTTTCCGCCGGGTACTTCCGCGGAAAGGGAGTCAATTAGAGGAATTTTCAGTCGTTGTTTGTGCGTGGACACTGCATGTCGTTAGCGATGTACGAGCCCCGGAGCCTTTTAGGCATGACACGAATGTTCGGCGTCTCCAGCGCATCGGCCGTCACCGTCACCTCCATGATGTCATCTTTGTGCCCCTTCTGCAAGGCACGCAACGCGGCCATATGAGGAATCGGTGTAACAAAAAATGGGAACTCGACATCATGGTCTCCAACGCGTGGGGTGTCGTACACAGTAAATCCCTTAAGAATTACAATATCATCCCTTTCGATGAAAGAAGCAGCGGAGGCCCACTCATCGTAGAAAAAAACGTGCACGCACGTCTCGCCTGGCATCCCCTTGTACTCTGTATCAAGCAGCTGCCCACTAATGTCAAACACACGCCCGGAAAGAAGTTCCCTAGGCCTTGGAGCCCGTACCGTGTCCGCACGGCATATAAGCGTCTTAACATCGTGAGGCTCTCCACGCGGCAGCCTCGACAAATCAGCGAGTGTTACATACAGCTCTAGGTTCATGTAGACGGTGGCAGCGCTCAACACAACCCACCGCCCTTTTGCCCCCCGACGTTGGCCTTCTACACTCAAAGCACCGAATCCTAGAAAGGGTCTGCTAGACGTGAAACCACTGGAACGAGAGGGGAGCCGCAGTAGAAAGAATCAAAGCGGCCGAATAGCACGTGATAGCGACAATAACGTTATGATTCCAGAAAAAAAACACTTGAGGCAAGAACACGGTGGAAAGGTGGGTGGACGGGCAAGCGCAACAAAAACCTTGTACGAAAGCAGGAAAATAAGTGGAAAGAAAGCGGAGGATGATGCCACAGGGTGGAGGTATACAAGGTACAAGTGGAGACAATACGAGACTTGCTTTCGGTTTCTCTCCGCACCGCAAAATCTTTGTGGTTGAGAAATAACAAAAACCAACGAGGGTAAAACGTAATGGAGCAAGTGTGCCTACCAATAAATAATACCTGAACCGCGCGACAAAGTACACAAAAAGGGGAATGCGGTAGTGATTAGCAACACGATACGAATAAGCTCAGGGCATGGACTGCACTGTGACCGTTCCTCCCCCACCCTCCCTACCATTGCGCCAACCCCACTCCCTTTCTCTACCGCTCTGTAACGAAGCGAAAACAACCTCTTATTCACCACGAAAAACATAAACGCACACGTAAGAACCATGAACTTGCGTCAGCATGAGCATGTACATCGTCCACCCCAGTGGAAAGTGTTGGCATCCGCCATATACTTGCCGATTTCCCGCAGTTTCATTTTCCTGTTCCCATCACATACCTTCCTAAACCCACACACGCTACGCACAAGCGCTCATATGGTATTTAACGTTTCGACCTCTTGCCCTGCCTCCCTGTGCATACCATGACCAATATCCACCAGACTTCTCTCCCCGTCCCCCCCCCCTGACTGCGGCACTGGGCGCTACCTGGAAGGAGACATCCCTCTGCCAAAACTGGGAAGTTGAAAGATTAGGTTTCTCGATATATGTAAAAAAAAAGGCAACGAAAACGAAAACGGCACAAAAAGCACGGAGGACGTAGAGATAATAACAATAATGACAGCACGACGAAACCGCAGTCCAGCTCCTGTACCCTTCTGTCGATGCGAACGGAACAAGACAACTGGCAACCAAACAATACCCCAATAAACCACCACGACCACAGCTACGGTTTGCCTTCAAACACAACATATGTAAATGGAACCATCCATGTGACAAAACAGATGAACAGCAAGAATGTAATGATGGTTCCACAGAAGAGGAAGTCTTTCGCTTTGAGATACGGGCGGCCGCGCGAGTCCTCCGCAAGCAGCGAGTTGACATTGGGAAAGGAGCTGATGGGAAATGCCATGGCACCAGAACACATGAGTGCACTAAGAAACACAAGGGTGAAAGGAGACACCGCAAAAACTCCCTCCTCCTTGGGTAGCACCAAGCCAATCTTAAGAATCATCGGGAGAAGTATCATAGCTGCCACGGTATGAGAAACGAATGTCGTCACGACCCCTACCACAAGAATCAGAGACACTAGTGTTGTGTACGGTGGCTGTGATACCAGCGTGTCGTGCAAACTGTCGGCAATGATGTCTAGCATCTTCGAATCCCTTGCGCAAAGGCCGAGCATGTTTCCTCCAGCCAACAGAAACATGAGATGCCATGAGAGTGTGTTAAAATCCTCCTTAGCCAATATACCAATCCCAAAAAAAACTACGATGGGTATTAAGGCAACCACACCAGTGTCTCCAAACAGCAAATTAGGCGGCAGCACCCACAGTACGACAGTAATGAGTGACACCATTACCACAACAACTTGATCCGCAAGTCTCACTTCCTTGTTCCCCTCTGTGTTAACCACTTGCAGAGGAATGCTCGACACGTTCTTGAAGGGTTTCCACACGAGCAAAATGATAGCCCACGATGCAACCACACCAACCAACACGAGAGGGAGCGCAACGGTGACCCACGACAAAAAGGACACATCATGGAAACTTAGCACGGACAGCGCTACAGCATTTTGAGGCGAGGCTATGGGCGACAGCATCCCACCAATGTCGCAGGCGAAAGCTAAACCAAGTAAGATGGCATGCGGGGCCTCCGTATCTTCTGGAAATTCCCACAGCGTTGGTCGTATCACACCAAGAACCAAAAGAGGAGCGGCGATATTAGATACGAATGCACACAAGACGCTGCTACACAGCATTACACCCAGCAAATACATCGAAGGACGGTGAGCAGTGAGACGGTAAAGTGCGCCGGCGGCGTAAACCTCCAAGTGTGTGCGGCCCAGTGCCTTTCCAATAGTTAGACCGCCAAGCACAAGTATCTGAACGTGATCCATCATTCTGCTAAGGATAATGCGGGATGCAACAGTTGTGCTGGCGACTCGATGTGTTGCCGGGTCAGTAATTATTCCAAGCGGTACGGCTATAATGGGAATGAGCATGGCAGTGCAGAAGAAAGGAATAGCCTCCGTTATCCACAACGAGATTATAACACCAAACAGTGCCACACAATTATGTGCCGACGGGTGACTCTCTAATATTGGGAAAAACATCAGAATCCAGAAGAGAGCAGCCGAGAGAAAGACAAAACGCCACTTCGCATGGTAGGTCTGGTTTATGGTAATGTTTTTAAATTGGACCAGAGCCTCTCCAAACTTACGCTCGTAGTCAGCATCAACATCAGTCATAAAAACATGAAGGCGAGGAAGTGATCTACCAATCTGCGAACGGCTAATCTCTGCTTCAATGGAGATGGTGAAGTCCCCCTCATTTCGACGGTACTTTCGAAGCTTCTTCGCTGATTTACGTATGGCTTCCAGGTTCAACTCGGCAAAATGTTGCAGCATGTGCGCACTCGAGTGCCACTCAAGAAACCTAGCCCTTGGTGTATCCTCTTCAATTTCCTGCTTCTGCGAATCACCAATGAGCTTCAAGAAACATTTCTTAAACTTGGAGACAAAGCCCTCACGCTGTTCCACCACTATCTCATTCATCATTGAGTTCTCAGTTGAACTCTCGAAGGCGATAGAGGGCCCCTCCCTTGGCGAGTTTAGTTTCTCACGATGCACACGCTTCCTGTTGAACATCCAGGGTAGCTTGGATGGCACAGCGGGAAGTTGAGGATCCTGTTCAAGGAGCTCATCATGGCACCGATGAAGTTCTTCCAGAAGCTCTTTAAACAGCCCCCCGGCGCGTTCAAGTTCCTCACCTATAATTCGAAACAGTTCTTCGCTAAACTCGACTCCTGTCAACGGGGAACTGTGTATGAACTTTTTCAGCCGTTTGTAATTTACATAGAAATCCTTCCACTGCTCCACCTCCTCCTCTATAAGCCGCTTTCCGAACTTCATGGCGTGCCTGCACTGTCGGGACTAAAAATAAGAAGGGAACAGGAAGAGCAGAGGGAAAGGTACCAAGAGGACCTAAAGTCAATATGCATGCACAGCAATATAGTTCACAGTGAACGAAGGGCCGGTACAGAATGGTTTTATTAAATTCGCTGTAATATTACCTCGGTCTCAGCCGAGCTTACAGCATAGCCATCCCCAATGAATGCGGCACACTGTGCCGGCTCCCGTCGGTGACGCCCAGGGAGTATTGTTCTGATACCATCAAGCGTCGGGGCACTAAGATACACAACACGACCATCGCTCACGGGAACTAGAGCTGCACCGCTAGTTGCCCAATCACAGCGTAAAAGAGTCTTTGTGTCGCCTTGGTGGAATTCTCCCCTGTGAATCAAACGGTCCTCTGTGGTGAGTGAAAAGGGCAGCGCATTCCACAAAGCAAGGGAGTCATCCATGCCGTACGACACCGCCAAGGAAGCATCTTCCTTCACCGATACAGAGGTCACGACACCACGGTGTCCCTGAAAACAATAGAGGCTTTTAAATGTCCGCGTATCAAAGCAACGAATGTTCCCAAGAACATCACCAACAAGCAATGAAGTGGCCGCTGCGGCAACAGATGTAATGGGAACCCGCAGGTTCACTGACACAACAGGATTCCTTACCGCAAGACTGCTAAGAACCAAATAGCCATCATCGCCACCGTAGGCAACAAGATCGCTCTCCCACGCCGAAAGTGCGTTAATAACCGGCCAATTTACCGACTTGCCACGACTGGGGAGACGCGAAAGTGACTGCACTTCCGTGGAGGCTTCGATATCCCATACGCCAACCCGTCCATTACCTTGAGCCGTACAAAGTCGCGTGCTGGAAGGGAAACAGGCCGCAACGATAGCCGGTCCCTCACTAGATATCCTGCTGACATGAGAGGGATCACTGTTAGAATGGGAAGTATCGTGTTTCCATAACAGACCCAATCCTTTTGCGTCGCACGTCGCGAACACACCATGACTGCTAGCAGCAATCGAAAGCACATGGTCCCGGTGTCCGGAAAGATACCAGATTCCCCCCCTTTCGTGGTCAGCGTCAAGCTGTCTCACCACCGCGAGAGACATCCTTTCCATCTATCCTACGTGGTGTACGTTCGGAATTGCGGGCGGTTCGGTGCGCATTCCAGGAAAGAAATTTAAATAGGAAAATAGAAAAAATAACAGAATCTAATGCAAGCGTCCCCACATTTTAGTTGCATCTGGAAAGCTGGTTGCACGTGAAAGGCGAAACTGTACAGTACCTAAAAACGTAATTAACGGAACATGTTCAACGTTGTTATCCAGGGTAGCAAAGAGAAAGTTGTTGGCTGCCACTACATTTTACACCTAGGTTCAAACCACAAGCAGATTCCCACCCCATCCCCTCTAGTTGGATCGTCAACTTCAGAAAACTGAACGTTCAATCCACCCCCCTGCGTCCGCATAAACATGAAAAGGCAATAAGTATCTTAGCGTTTCCTTCAGGTGGGTTTTCCATTAGCAAACACGGGAAGTTAAACCGAGTTCCACTAAGGTCCAAACCCCCTACATCAAGAAGTCGCTAACCCTGCCTTCCATCCCGATATACATACATATAGGCATATATGTATAGCATTTTTATAAATAAATGCGTGACTACTTGATCTCTTCGTAGTGAACTCCACCGCAACATATAGGTCTTCCGCCTCCTAAGACAAGTTTTGAAACACAGAGCAGTACGGAAACGATCCGGGAACCTGGGGTATCTAATCGTTGTAGATCACTCCATCCTGACAGGTGTTTGGCGAAAGGGAAAGAAAAGGTACGCCTTGCGAAGGCAAAGACTTAAATTATGTGGAGCCCCTGCTGCCAAGGACATACAAATGCATACGCGCACACAGTCAACTGACTGTTGCGAAACACAAACGCGTCACTCTGAGGGTCTGGTCACGCAGCGTGAGTGGTACTCAAACGTTGAAGTGTCGAGAAAAGTAACATTGAATGCCAAAAAGATCGATTACAACGAGGGGAAATGAACAAGGAAAGATGTGTGCGAGCACCTTGCTCACAACTGCGGCGCACGATTGGGAACATAGGTGGCCAACCAGGTTTCAGCGCGAATAATGAAAGTGTTTTAAAAAAAAGAGAGGAGTTCTGCATTCAGTTCTTCCACAAAACGTACCGACAAAGCATGAACACACCTAAGCAGGGAGCAAAGCGATTTTATTGCTGTCGTTT
>NW_027124333.1:3476-8527 GCF_001457755.1 Trypanosoma equiperdum | reverse complement strand
AAAAAAAAAATAGATAAAAGGGGTTAGGGAAAAGGGGGGACAGTGAGAGAAAACGAAACAAATCACATTGCCACCTCACGCCTTTCTTGCTTTGAGAGGTGTCCCAGTGGTCGCAGACCGTCCCATCGTCGCTGTTCTTGAGGAATTAAAATTAGATACATCAGGCGGCACGGACCTTGCGGCCGAGTTGATCCTTGGGCTGCTTACTGCGCATTGGTATGGCGTGGCAAGGTTGAGTCGCAATGGTGTCACCTTTCCAGATGCCTTAGCGTGCGCGCCCAACCGGGGGGAAACAGGAATGTGCTTGGGAAACGATGACTTGCTCACTCCCCGATTAACTGAGTCGGCGGCTGGGGCCTTTCTTAACGTTGAAGCCGGTGTGCCGCTCAGCATCTGCCGTCTTTGATGCACTGTGTACGAAGCCGCAACATGCTCCTGTCCACCCGGCGGCGCACTGCGCAGCGTCTGCCCCACCTCACGCGGTGTGGTCGGCTGCAAACGCGTCCTCCGCGTGTTCAAAATGGTGGTAGTAGCGTTTACAGTGGCAGCACTTGCAAGGGCAGTATTGTGTACAGCAGCAGGCGCACGCCGTTGCCGAGCCATGAGACTTGGATCCATGTTTGGCTTGTGCCTCCACGATTCGGCATTGCTGATAACGGGAATACAAATGTCGGCAATGGATGTCCATTGCTTCAGTCGGCTATCCACGGTTTCCCTATCAGCAAGAGTAAAGTGACAGTTTCTCATTACATAATTCAAAGAGACAAGCACGTCAACGAGAGCGAGTGCGATGTTCCGCTTCTTGCACTCATTGAGCTCCACCACGTTTGGGTCCTTCTCCAATATCAAGTCCAGCTCCCTGATGTACCGTTTCAATTGTATTTTAGAATCACAGGCATAGGAAAGAACTTGCAGGGCTACGCTCATCTGCCTCACAACTAAGGGAGCAGCAACAAAACACTTGGCTTTTAAAATCATCACCTGGGCGCTAAGGTGGTCAAGCGTACGTGCATGTAACTCCTCTTCACTTAGTTGAGAAATGGTAGACTTGTGGGGTCTCTTTGACCTCGAATTAAGATCGGTTAGTGCTCTCCGTGCTGAATTTGCCACTTTTTCGTTTGTCTCACACGAAAGATATTTTTCCCTCTTAACTCGTCCAAGGGTTCCTTCTCTCAGAGTCTCGGGGAGTCGAACGTCACCACCAGCACGTTTCACCGGCGTAAGGACGCCATTGATTTCCCCTGCCATTCTGGACATAGACATTTGTATCGCTTCAATCATGGTCCTTGCCTGCGCTGCCAGCCCCTGCAGCGTAAACTCGCCATCTGTGTATATGCTGTAGTCTGTTACCAGCGCCCTGATTGGCGGATCTGCAACATCATTCAAGTCGTCGGCAGCCCCCTTTCCTTTTGGAAAAGCGAAGTCCAACAAATGAGCGATTGTCCACTGCAGCGTATAAAGAGTTCTCTTAACTTCGTTTACATCATCCCCTCGCTCACGCTCCAACCTAGCCAGCTCGGAACTCGAGCCGCTCTGTGCCGCGCTGCTCTTCGCGTTCACCAGAGCACTCTGTAGGCATAATGAAAATACGCCTCCTCCTATAGTAAATGGCTGTAGATGAGCCAGCTCCGTGTCCCCAGAGTCCGAACGGCATACGAAGCCCTCCGCCGTTCGTAAAATTGCAGCAGATTCGGTTAAATGGGGAGAGATGTCACCCCCTGGCCCAAGGGTTACAGAATCACCGTCAACCATCCAACACAAGTCCCAAACACAAGGCCCTGCGTGGGTGTCCGAAGGATTACTGAGAACCAACCACGCCTTGTTACTCCTTTGGCTTCCCTGTTGGAGCTGAAGCCGAAGTTGGTCGCACTCCTCGCGTAAGTCTGCAACCTCATCATTGAGCTGGCGTAGCTCGGCCTCCTTGGTAACGTTCACTGCCGCCATCTCGAACTCTTTGAAAGTAGATTCCCAATCAACGACTCTTGGCGATTGTTCTTGTTGCTCCTTTGCAGTTACCAAGACGAAGCGAAAGGCCATTCCACTCCCCAGCAAAATACGATCGTCATGCTGTAACTCTGTCTCGCATGATAAAAATTTTCCGTTAACGTACGTCATACCGCACTCTGGGCGGATAAACACAGTTTCCCCTTCGTAACTAAGACTGCAGTGAGGTGAGAACACATTTCCAGGATTTTTCCCATCGCTACCACAACCCAATGGAAGTACAACAATATCGCTGTAACTCGCACTAGACCCATCCGCCACAATCCAACTAACACCACGCGACACAAGGTGGGCAAGCTTCTCTCCGACAACCAAACGGGGATTGAGATTGATTAAATACGGACCCTCCAACTGCGGACCCATACGATAGAACTCGTTTGTGAAGAGTGACCATCCCCTCACCTGTTTCAAAAGTGTATCAAAGTCTCTTTTTTTGTTAGACCCAAGGGTGCGAGTGAGACAAACATCCCGAAGTTTGTTGGCCATGGACAAACATCGGTCCACAAACGAAATATCTTCAGAAGCAAAGTAAAAGAAGATAGACCCCAGCTTTATCCCTTGCGCTGTTGTCACCATTTCTGCTGTTCGGAGAAAATCTTTGTCACCACTTCTCTCACTCCAAATCACCAGGGTCAGAGTGACTCTCAAAAAATCGAAGGAATCACTCGTGGGTTCTACCACGGAGGCGGTTACTGAACAACATCGGTACTGAGCGCCTTCATCTTCAATGATACTTACAATATCGGAATGGCGATCACACTGGTACTGAAGCAACTCGCACGAAGCTTCATCAATAAATGATACACCAAACTGCGTCCAGGCGCCAAGCGGACTCCCCCACGTATCCGCAAAACTCGTAAACAGCATCCTCAGTAGCTCCTCTCCATCCCCGCGATTATCTACTATAGCAAAGACCAGAGTGCCGCTCCCGATATTATTCAGGATATCGGACACGATCCCTTGCTCACTGCAGTATCTAACGTCACCAACGGCATCCAGATGATGAATGCTTTTCCCTGACGCTGCGAAATGAAAACTCGTAGCTGACATGCTCCAATAACTACTTGCATAAGGAAACGCGAAAGTAAAAAGTATGTCTCTGTAAAGGTGGATGATCCCAAGGGAGCGCGGGGAAGTCTCAAACACACACACACAAACACAAACACGTGATCAGGGTTTCGTCTACCAAGAAGCGGGCTCACCAGCTGGGGTTTCAAATCGCCACAAATAGTGTATGAAAAAGGAAATAGATGGGAATAGTAGCACAAAAAAAAAAGACAGGGCAAGAAACATATCGAAGCAGCCACTGCAACCACTTTTCATCCGTATTGTGAGGTAAAGACAAAACACACGGAAGAGACTCCGAGAGCTGGCACCTCTTCCCGACCCCAAGCGTTGCATCTTGCTAACATCCACAGCTGCGTGGCATTCTCGCCCTCGTCAGGGAGGAGTAAAGACGAGTGGAGAAAGGAGCAAAAGGTCTTTCATCAATTCATTAGATCCAGATCACCGACACGGGCCACCTTCTCATCGATGAAGTCGACGAAGTTCTTACGCAGGAAATCTTTTAGAGCATCGCCGCTCAGGTCCTCACCTGCCGCCAGTAGCTCCTCCTCAGTGTCATACACCTGAGATTCGGATACACTTTCGTTTGAGCGTTCCTGACTTTCATTGTCGTCAACAACCACCTCACTCCATTTCTCAGCGACAATTTGCTTTCCCTCGCGCCTGTCCAAGGTGCATTCGTTTTTTATAGGCAATTGTTCCTCTTTAGACTTTGGCTTAAGAGCTTCCCCTTCACGCTCTCTCTTCCTTGGTGGCCCACCCATCTAACGAGCGAGATAAAAGCTATAGGGGAGGGTGGGGCATATGCAACACAAACTCACTTATTAGTTTACAGCAACCAAACATGAGTCACTAAGGTGATAAATTAGTTCAACAGCATTAAACCATCATCAGTACCACGCAACTGAAGGTTGCGTCAGCGACACCCTTTCTTTCTTAATCGTTGTGCCCATGTGTGTACACAGTCTTGTCTCTCTGATACATTCGCTCGGCCTTCGAGGTGCCGGCAGGGTTAGTTGCAAAGCGATACGGTTTCCAGCGGGCCTTCGTCGTTATCTGGGGTCCCATGAGTCCAATGTTACAAAACAAACGCTTGACGGGGCGATGATGGTAGTTGCACAGCTGCAGTTTCTCCTCCATCATGTAACGCATAAGCACATAAACACCATCCTTCTCGATACGGTCAAATGGTTTAAAGCGCGCATCCCAAGGTTCCACGCGCTTAGAGGTACTAAACTCTACATAAGCGCGAAGACTGTCGGCAAGGGCACGATGCCTATCAAGAAGATATTCTTCGCGCCACTTCTGAGCCTTCTCGTGAAAACCTTGACCGACTTTCGGTCTTTTTTTGGGCTTAGCCCAGTACCTCTTCTGCGTGCAAACGCTTGAAAGCGCTATCGTACAGCCCGTTAAATCACTTGAACTGACGAATGCCCTGTGGAACATCGTCCTACAGAAACAACCACAAGGTTAAATACCTACAAACAAATACGGTAAAGGGACGGTACGCCAGGCACTGATTTCCCCGTTGAGATTATCCGGGGTAAACATGCAGAAAGAAAAACAGCCAAAGAGTTTACGAGAGCAAGAAGAGCGGTTAAGGCCACGGACTAATGAGTCCTAGAGGGTGCCATCTGCTTAGGCCCTCCATTTCCCAATGCTACACCGCAACAGTTTATCCATGGACTACTTACAACCCACCGAACGCTAACTACGCAGCACTGTGCGCCACCTACAGCACCACATCAAAACACCGTCAACCGGCACACCAGAACGTAAACTCCTCCATGAATAAAGAAAAAAAAAAGAGGACGCCATTGGTCGGATCCCTCTTAAGCCAACACCGGACCTCAACAACACCCCAGTCCCCGGTATCTTTTATGTGACGCCGTTTCAAATTCGTTTTGCGGTACCGTCAGCACAACGGCCATACCACAGGGGGGTCACTATAAGAAATGAGGGTACGCACCAGTGAATACAGG
>NW_027124333.1:0-3466 GCF_001457755.1 Trypanosoma equiperdum | reverse complement strand
AAAAAAAAAAAAAGAAGCCTCACACCTCCGCAGACACTACAAATTATCATCGTGGTTCGCTGCTTCGAGGCGCCGCTCAAGCTCAACGATTTCCTGTTTCATCCGCTCAATTTTCTTTCGAATTTTTTCAGAATCGCCGGTGGCACCAGTTACACCTGAGACTCCCCCCTCAATATCCTTATCCACTCGGTAATGCTGCATCGCCTTATCAATCCTGACTCTCTCAGCCTCTTTGAGTGCAATCTTGCGTTGGTATCGCTCACGCACAACCTCCTTTAACACATCCCATTCGGCCTTTTCCTCCATTTCTTCTTTGGTTGGGGCCAACGCAGCCCCCATTGGATCTTCGGGCAAGGGCATCCGGGAAAATAAATCATCAACTACGGTATTCACCTTCTCAACGTGCGCAGCCTCGGCTTCCGGACTTTCAAAGTGGTCGAGCTCCCCATGTCGAAGGGAGCTCCCAGGGTTGTCTTCTGTTTGATCCCCGCAGCACCCCCCGGCCCTTAAGTCCTCCAGCAGAGCACCAGTAAATGTGTGCTGTGTGATCCCCATGCTAAAAATACGGGTGTAATTAAACATGGGCCGCTTCAAGCCGCGTGAGCCCAAAACAGATCGTCTCACACAACGCATTTCCAAAACTTTGCGCCTAAAAGGAAAAAAAGAGAGCCATGTATTTGTTAAGGTGAGGGGTAGAAAGGATTAACGAGCAGAGATAAGAAGGACATCGCTGGTGGTGATGCAACGCGACTGTCGAGCCCGGATCCTTTCTCTAACAAGAAGATCGGAAGCACTGCGCCTGCGATAAAAAGCAGAGCTTTAAAAAGAAAAAAAAACTATTTCCGCCGAATGTCTTCTCGACCCGATTCATACAGTCTCTTCCCTGACCACAGAACCGGTGGGGAGAAGAAAGCATGTCGCAGCCGCTAGTGAAGAGACACTACAACGAAATATTGTTACCAACAGAACTGTGTCAACTCTCCAGGATAAAATAATAACAAGTTCAATGAAAGCTAAGAAGAACAAAATAAACCAACAATTTACTTAGAGATGTAAAACAAATAGTTGAGGAAAGGAAGTTTTAAAAAATAACATGAGGGATAATACATTGAATGTACCATCACTATATCACCAGAAAATGAAGCAAGAAGATAAATATCACTCTAGGGACGAAATCGGGGGAAAACGCGCAGGGTCACTAACCCGCTGAAATAACTGATGACCATCTGTAGTTGTAATGCAGTATCCTTCCAGGGGATAAAGAACCCTGTACCACATCATACCCTCACTGCTCACCTCTTCTTCACTTACAAGAACCTGATCACCATACGAAACCTCGCCAACCCGCTCAGCAGCCAAGGAAGGAAGACTCCGGATATTGATGTTGGTCATTGGACGACACGAAAACAAGTAGTTTGATCCGCGAAGATGGGGCGGATGCCATGGACGCGCACTAAGTGTTTCCGTAAACAGTGGAAGAGCAAGCAGCTCACGCGCATTCGGCCGTTTCCTTCTACTCTTAGTCAGCATCTTCATTACCAAATCACCAAGCGGTTCGGAATATTCGTTGTGCACTCGGCAAGGGTGCACGGGCCGGGTGGTCCTATAGCTTTCATACATCTCCTCCACATTGGAAGCTGGGAACGGAAGTCTGTTGGTCATCAAACGGTAGAACGCCACACCCATGCTCCATACATCTGTTTTTCTTGTATATCCAAGGCCTTTTAGAACCTCTGGTGAAGTGTAAAGAGGGGTGCCAAGCCTTGTGGAAGAGACCTCGTCCGTAAAGCGAAGAGCTTTGCTCATGCCGAAATCACCAATCTTCACAACTCCCGTAGAACGGTGTAGCATCAAGTTCTGCAATTTGATATCCCTATGTATAAGATGCTTAAGATGGATGTGATCCAGACCCAATAGCAGCTGCGCAAATATTGAAACAAGCTCCGATTCTGTCAGGGGAAAGGAGTAACTTAGGTAATCCTCCAAGTCCCCCCCATCACAGTATTCAAGTAGCATACAGCACCTGTTACCCATAGGTTCCAACCAAACACCAAAACAGTGCACAACATGGTCACATGTTGTGAGCAAGAGATTCTGTGCCTCGGACAACAGTGTGTCATTACTGCCAACAGTTTTTGAACACTTCAGCACATACTCCATGCCATCGTTAGCATCCTTTACAAGGAATGCATCACCAAATCCCCCACTTCCAAGGTGCTTTACAACACTGTACCGATCTACGTCAAGTTGGCTCCCCCGGTGCATGAAAATGTTGATATCCTACGTAAACACACTGATGGTAAAGAGTGAGAAAGCAGAAGAATAGAAACAGCGCACAAGCACAGATATAATAGAACGAGCACACATGCGAAGGCAGGATGCAATGTTGACTTGCCGCTCTATAACCTCAGTCTCTCCCCATTACGTTTCATCAGTAACCCCCACCACTTTGCTGAAAGTAGATAAGTGAATACTCATGTTAAATCGAAAATGCAGACAAAAAAAACTACAAATCCAGCCTCATTTGTCTCTCATGTGCTCGAAACCCCAACTTTTCGTAGAACGGAAGCGACTTTTCAGAACTGTCGAGTATCACTTTGTAGCAACCTTTCGACCTAGATATTTCGCAAAGGTCCATGATAAGTGCTTTGCCAAGTCCAGCCCCTCTGTACGAGGGGTCTACAACGACATCTTCAATGTGTCCTACAGCCCTACCGCCACGAGTGAATTTCGGTTGAATCATTAGAGATGCTGACCCCACAATCCGTCCAGTTGGTTGGTGACAGAACACTTTAGTTACAATTCCAGCTCTCCTCCGCATGTCCGCGATGTTCGCGAGTTCGACCCCGCTCAACGGTGGTGCCTCAGTCAGATGCCCCAACAGCTCCAAGTGACTGGACAAGTCACTCTCCTCCAACACCCTAAGTTCCAGGTCCACTATATCGGTCATTGTATAGCTTCACAACTTTCGTCCTGATGCTAGCAAGAATAACCTCTAAGAACTACACATCAAAACAACAAACGAAAGCGCCTTCACAAAGAACATCATCTAACGAAATTTAAGTATAATAACAAAAATATTTAAGCACCTCATTCACATGATTTTTTAGTTACCTCCCATAACCATAAACTTCTACTGCGAAAAGACACTTTTAAAATCAGGTGTGGCCTTATAATTGCCGGCAATACTAGAAAAAGAAGAAGACTGAAAAACATGAGACGTAGCAGCGGAACCAAAGGGAGCAACTTGCGGACTCGAAACATGACCGGGCACACCAAAAACAGAAGGAGTCCCTACACCGCAATTAGCACCAAGGTTAACACGCAACGACTTCACTCCACTCGGGTCAGAGCCGAATCCACATATTGTACCCAATTCACATCCACCGCTTGCCGGAGTCGTCCCAAAGACAGAGTTGGATACACACCCACCAGCACCTTGACCAAATGCGGGAGTTGTGCCTGC
>NW_027123534.1:0-3300 GCF_001457755.1 Trypanosoma equiperdum | reverse complement strand
AGCTTCTACCACTGTATTATTTTACTGCAGTGTTTAGTACTGAGGGTCTGAAGGGAAGTCATGGGGGAACAGAGTGCCGAACAAGATACCTTGGAATAAGCAGAAAACAACTGCAACCGATGATAACATAGCATTTGGTTTACTCACATTACCTTCCCCCGCCCCGTCATATGCGCCCTTCTGTGGGCTGCATGAAGAAAGGGAATGGGGAATGAATCAATAGTGTGTTGAAAATACCACAATTCCTCGAAACATCCTGTTGCCATCACTCTGCAAACATACAGCCGGGGCGTTTTTACCCACTCATCCGCATATGTATTCGTTTTTCTCCTGCAATTAACCTGAATTTGTTTCGTTCTACTTATTAGTGGTTCCTAAGTACCTTTTTATTCTTGTCTGCCGCCCGGGACGCATTTCCCCCTCTTGAATAACCTACCGACACCACCGTCACATTATCATTTCCCACCATACTTTTCGATTTCCGTTCTAGTTTCTTTCCTGCCAATATATTTTCGTTAGTATTTAGAAGCCTTAACAAAGAACGCCATTGTAAAAGGATGCTGCGGGGAAAGACAACAAAAGACACCGCGTTCCTGTAGGTGTGTGACCGGTGGCACGAAATTCATGTAGGACGAGTTTCGGATAATTCCATAAAGGGAAAAGAAAACAAAGTAATTGTGCTCCTGTTTCGTCACCCCTTGCCCTCGCGTTTGTTGCTTCCCCCTTCTGTTTCGGTCCATTAGGCTCCTTGCGCTATCCTTTGCAGCTATGATACTTCGGTGCTTTTTAAGCTCTCTTGCATGTTGGCCAGTTCTTGCTCTTGTTCCAAAAGCCACTCCATCCCGCCCTTTGAATTGAATTCTTCGTGTGCTTTTGCATACTTGGCCAACTCCTTTGAAAGCTTCTTCAGTTCCTTTTCCCCAACTACTTCACCACGTGAGTTACTGGTGGGGAGTCCAGTTTCCTCGTCGAAGGTGGCGTACACACTCCCGCTTTGCATCTTGAAGTAATCTTTCGGAGAGGATGTGTAATTCCTCCACTTTTCCACAAGCTTCTTCTTTGTCTCAATTTGGTTCTGCAACTTCCTCCGCCTGTCGTTGGCCTGTTGCTCTCTCCGCTCAGAGATTTCCCGCAGCAAAACGGCTGGGTCGTCTCTCTTCCACGTGGTTGGCCCATTGGGACTGTCCTCTATTCGGATACCGGCCTGTGCAAGCCATTCGTCCCGGATAGCGTCACATAAGGGAAGAAAGTTTGCTGTTGTACCGCTAGCCTTAGCTTCACTACGTACTGAATCGCGGAAGCGAAGCAAAGCTTCCATCACAGGTACCAATTGGTCATCCGTTTGTCGTGTTTTTGTGAAACCAACCATGTCATTCCCATCCACCACACCAAATACCTGTAGTATCCGGGTAACATAACGACCGACCTTGTGCACCAATGTGGCACTGGGGCGTTGTCCTGTGACAAGATACCGGTTTGTCTCGCTCACAAGTCCCATGATCGCTTCCATAGCGGTGGGGGTGTCAAAGTTGTTGCGCAATGCCGCGTCCACGGCGCTCTCGGTGGAAATCCAGGCCTCATTCAACTTGCGGTCGTGCTCATTGAAGCCCTGTATTTCTTTCAGTGTATCACTTCGAAGCACCATATCAACACTTCCAAAGAAAGAACGCAAAACTCTTTCGCGCTCCTTTGCCTCGTCAATGCTTTGATCAGAGAAATTCATTGCCTTATTCCATTGGTTTGCAAGAAAAAGGAGCCGCATCGTACGCGGAGTTACACCCAGGTCATCCAAAGCATGACGAATAGTAATGAAATTCTTCAGACTCTTGCTCATCTTCAGCCCTTTAATGTGTAGGTGACCGCAGTGCAAAAAATAGTTCACCCATTGATGTTGCATACTGTATGCTTCACTCTGTGCACACTCGTTGTCATGGTGTGGAAACTTCAGGTCGCATCCACCACTATGAATATCCATATTTGTGCCGAGTATATCAGAGGCCATAACCGAGCACTCAATGTGCCAACCCGGTCTTCCGGCACCCCAAGGTGAAGGCCAGTGGGGTTCACCAGGCTTTGAGAATTTCCACAGCGCGAAATCGTTGGGACTCCGCTTCTCACCGGCAACACATGCGGCAAGTGCGCCCTCACCTTCCGCCATTTCGGCTTCGGTCGTGTTGCATTCATCGCGCTCGCTTATGGGCTTTAGCTTTGGATAGTTGTGCCCCGCCCGTATGAACGCGGTCGTATCAAAGAACACCGAAGTTTCGCCAGAATAGGCGAAACCGTTGTCCATAATCCTTTGAATAAAGTTGACCACTTGCGGAACATACTCTGTCACGCGCGTAATGACATCAGGATCCTTCACCCCGAGGCGCTTCATATCTTCAAAAAAAAGCCGCTCATAACGCCGTGCATGATCATCAAATATTTTTTGGTCGGTCACAGTGTGACCCTCGAGCTGGTCCAGCAGGTCACCGTTAATACCTGAGGCCGCATCAAACAGTTCGTCAAAGTCGCCAGCCTTAATAGCGCTTTGAATACGACCACTTGTGTCACTGAACTGTGTTTCCTTAAGTGCGAGTTCCATGATTTTCTCTTCCCTCTCCATCCGAACACGGCTAGAAGTACCCTCTGGCAGCGCTTGCGACAACTTTTCCCTCGTCTCCGAGAGGGCACGCGAAGCCGATCTCTGCGCTTCCACTGTAAATTTAACAAGTTTCTCCATATTACCACCCTCAAGAGTCACATCGCGAAAATGACGCAAAAGTGAAGAAACCCTCGCCCGCTTAATAATCTTATCGTCAATATCCGTAATATTCATCTGATAAATTACTTTATACCCAAAGAAATCTTCCATAATGCGCCGTAGGATATCAAAAGTAAGGTAAGCGCGCGCATGGCCCATATGAGAGACATCATATACCGTTGGCCCACAAGTGTACCACCGCACCAACCGCCCCTCACGAGGTGCAAACTTCTCAAGGCACTCAGTCATGGAATTAAGAACACAAACATCATTGCCATCAACATTCAAAGGCGGATACCACGGCGGATGTCGAGAACGTTTCACAGGTTCACACACATTCAAACCATCTGCTAATAACAAACCGTCACTTTCCTTCATCGCAAAGCTGCAATTAAAAGAAAACGAAGTTCTGAAAAAATAACGTAAAGAAAAACGAAACGTTGTAAAAGATACAAACAACTAAAAAAAGTAAAAAAAAAGAACTAAAGCAAAAAAAGGAAAGGAAAAAAGAAAATAGCAAACAAATAAAAAAACACACGCGTGGCTAAGACGGC
>NW_027124330.1:24466-27495 GCF_001457755.1 Trypanosoma equiperdum | reverse complement strand
AGAGGATGCAGCTATTCCCACAGCTGATGTTGATGCAAAGGAACTGAGCAAAGAGGATGCAGCTATTCCCACAGCTGATGATGATGCAAAGGAACTGAGCAAAGAGGATGCAGCTATTCCCACAGCTGATGTTGATGCAAAGGAACTGAGCAAAGAGGATGGTGGAAGTGATGGATTTGTTTGTGATGGCGAGGGAAGTAAAACTGATGTTACAGGAACAGCTGCTCCTGAAGATGTTGAGGATTTTGAAATTGATGGTGTACCATCTGTTGGTAGTGACGTCTCTTCTGCTAATCGCCTTACATTAGATAATTCTGGTGTTGAGGGGAAAGTATTTCGTTTTGAGGCTGATGCCTGCAATGAAATGCGAGAGATTTCCTCGTTGTCAAAGGATGTTGATGTGTTGTCGGTGAAGGGGGGTGAAGTGGGATCTGTTGACACTCGGAGGGGCGGTAAGTTAACAAGTTTTTCATCTGCTGTTGTGGAACCTGTTGTATTTGGTGAAGCAATCGTCGTTTCTGTTGATGTCTGCGCTCAGCTAGTTGTTGATGGTGAGGAGTTTATACGCTGGTCGTCGGAAGAAATGTCAAATATGATTTATGATGGTGCCCCTACGGGGGGTGGAGTCTCTGCTGTTAGATCAACTTTGAGGAGTGCTGTGAAAAACTCGGCTGTTGACGCTGCACGTGATGCCGTGATTACCACACTGAACAATGCTTTGGGTAGTGGGTGTGCCTCTGCCGGTGTATCATCAAAGGAAAAAACTGCGCGACTGCCAAATAATCGAAGGCGGTGTCAAACTGCTGAAGCCAATAACAATGCCGATGACTCACCAAAAGCGGAAGGAGTGTCCACGGAACGGGTAGGTTCAACTATCAGTATGAGCGGTGACATTGCTAACGTCAGCGATAAAGAAGCTGGAGGTGTTAGCGCTCTGCCCGATGTGTCATCATCTATGCGTAGTCACTCGAAATTGTCGGGGACACCGTCACGTTTTTCTGCACCGCGGCGCCGTGATCTCCAACACTGCGTCCTGAATGCGCGGGATGTCGGCAGTTCCCCATTTGATTACCGCGAAAAGAATCAATCAGCTGCATCTCCCTCTGTTGTTTTCAGCTGCGATGGAGTTCTTCACGATACGAAAGAGGAGAATACTGGTCGTAACGTGTCTTTGCAGTCTGCAGAAGCTGAAAATCGGCGTCCGTGGGTGGTCGATGGTGGGTCGCCCTGCTCCCTTCGTCCAGGTGCTGGCCGAAGTGAATCTTTGGGTTCCCCCGCCCTCCGCACTTCGAGTCGTTTCACCCCCTCTGTCACTGGTGAGAGACCCGCAAGTAGTATATCTTGTTTGAGAGCTGTTGCTGCAAGGGATGCGATAGCTTCTGCCGCACGTCCGTCATCATCAGGGAGCTCTCGAAAACTGAATCTTGCACAAGACACCGGCAACTCTGAGCCTTTTGGTCCCGATTTCCAGGGTGAGCGGCTTGTGTATCTTGGGCTGTATCCAGACCTAGGGTTTGGTGATGGTGTCAACTTACGGCCACCGCGGTTACCAGCCAAGAGAAGCACCATCTCCAATGCTTATAATCGATCAAAGCAACATCAAAATAAAGCCAACAGCGGACTGGGTGGTGAGTTGGGTCGTCAGCGCGTTACTTTACCGCCCGTCGCTGAGGTGCGTAGTGAAACCAGTGGTTTGTACGAACCGCACTCAGAAGGCTCAGCTTTTATGAGTACCCAACCGGGGCCTGGCCAGCTGGGTCGCGGTGAATATCTGCAACCCCACCCACCTCCGCAAAGAAAACGCCTTAGCCTATCCTTCTCAGAACACCAACGTGAAATAGTGCAGGGAGCTTCGCGCTCCCTATCCCCCCAACAACAGGTGCCAAATTCATGGGCACCAACACTTCAATCAGCCATGAGAGCGGCGCCAAGCGGAAGGATGCCTTCTCCTGTATTCACTCAACAGAGTTACCAAGACAGTACGTCAACGCTAACGGAAAGGGATGGCTGGAATCGCCTTTCCCCTGGTTCTCCGTCGCACCACTCCAGCAGTTGGGGACCACCATATTCTCCAACCGGTTCTAACGCTTTGAGTACAACAGTGGATTCGACGTCCCAAACTGCGAGGAGGTTGGGGAGGATCGCTTCACGAGTCGCCAATGCGCATTACCACTGCACACCTGTCGGTCCTACACCCTCGCGGTTCTCGATGACTCGGGTCCAACCCGTGGCCTCGAGGGTTCAAGTTCGTTCTTGGGTCCCCAGCAGGTACACACCGCAGGAAAATGCCATTCACCTTTACAATGAACGATGAGGGGCTTGTGGTGAAAGATTCTGCATACTTTGCACTGGTCTTAGTATGTCCAACCCTTTAGAAACGTGACACTCGTGTGCTGCAGACGCATGTCCTCGTTAAAAGTGTGAATCCTCTTCCATATTTGTACATACATACAAGAGGGACACGCTAGTTCTTAATTATTATTATTATTATTTTTTACACACCTGGAGGTGTATTTACTTCAATTCCAAATGCTTAAACTGTTGCGAAGGAAGTGAAGACAGGGTAAAGGAACACCACCGATTATGTGTGATTTAGTTGGTGACGGTGATAAGTCGCAGACTAGAAACACTCGAGCGATATGCAAACCTGTTAAAATGGAAACCATATAAATGTTCGCGTTTTTACCCCCTCACCCTCCCTCCCTAATGGCATGTGTAGAGCCGCCTTTAGGGTTGACAGGAGGAAGAAGATGTAACTGATGTTTACAATTCACCAGAGTGCATGTACACTAATACATACGTTTACTTGAGTACAGGGAGGTATCGACTCCGAAACATTATTGGGGTGGATTCATTCAATTTGTAATGCGGAAGGTAAGTTTGGAGGCGCTGGGGATTTGGGTTGTGTTTGTTATCTTCTTATTTTGCCTTGAGTAGTCGAGCACGTAAAGGAAGCAGCACCCATTACATGAAAGCAGCTGGCATGGCGTGACAAAGACACGGCTGAGTGGGTTTTTATTTCGTTTGTT
>NW_027124330.1:13102-24455 GCF_001457755.1 Trypanosoma equiperdum | reverse complement strand
ATATATATATATATATGCATATACACGTAAAGGAGGAGTCATACACGTTGATGAGCAACTCGACTTATTGATTTACGATGTTTATTAGTGTGCGGCGGAGTTCAGAAAAAAAAAGGCAGGACAGGAGATTGCGATAAATAAAAAATGTGTGCATATATGTGCGTGCAGTCTTCCGTCTGTTTTGTTTAGGTGTTGCGAATGTTACGGTTTGTTTATTTCACCTGACGCTCCCTTTGACAAGAGACAAAATGTGAGACGTCACAAGATGATGTACCTTTATCCCATTTCTCCAATGTAAATGAGCGAAAATGACAATAGTAGCGAAGTAGCTTTTGGTGGTGTCGGTATGTTGTTGCTGTTTTCAGTTTTTGCTGCGTGTCGGGTTCCTTTTTTTTTTCACACAGTCGTGATTATTGGACCGTTGTTTCACTTAACCGTTTGGTGATTTTCTATTACCCTTTACACGTCAGCTCGGCGTCGGTGTGCTGCTCTTGGATGCATCCATCATTACTTTCCTTTCCGTCCTGCAGTCGGTTCCGCTGACAAACTTGAAGTGCATCGGAGATTATTATTGTTCCTTTCGCTCTTGCCGATAATTTTTGAAGCGTTCATGCACAGTACCCGCTAACGCGGGATGTGGGCACCCAAGGACATGAACAGTAGAAGGAAGCCACATTATAGCCGAGGTCGTGCTTGCTAAACTATTAGTGAACCCTGCACGGCTAGAAAGAGGTGTGGCAAGAAAATGAAGTTCAGGACGGTGGGAAACAAGGAGGAGGAAGGCGCGGCTTCATCGGGTAGATGGATTCATGGAAATGCGTTCTTACTCTTCTGATTCCTTTCTGATCCTTCCCCCTTTACTGCCCGTGTGCCGACTCACCTCAACACGCTTGTTAGCTACGCCCCTAAATTATAACAATGAGACGCACAACACTGAGAGAGAATATGCGTGCTCCCGTCGCAAGGAGTTGGAAGGGGAGTGGGGATGGGACAGGCATCATGGGATACACTATTTTGCATAACTTGGTTACTGTCTTACGTATCTTAGCGAATTATGCTGGTCAACATCCCCACCACTGGAGGAAGTTAATACGGACATCAACTCTCATTTTTCGAATTCGTTTTCATTAATATGAAGTGTTAGAGAAAGTTGGTGGTGAGGTTAGCGTTAGGTGGAACAGAGCACAGGCTGAAAAGCGGCGGACATCGGCGGGCAGCGTGTCTCGGTGGCTACAAAACATGAGTCGACAGACGAGGCGAATGGGCATATCGCTGGATGCCTCCAATGTGTACGAAATGGACCCATGGAAAGACGACCGGTGCAGAGACTTCATTGCACTCAATACAATTCAGCGTTTGCGTTCATATCACGCCAACACCACGCTTCCTGTAGAGCCAATAAACGCTGCACGGGCAAAGAACCTTCACCTCCTACTCGCAGCGGAGCCAGATGAAAGAATTTGCACGTCAGAGGACGGCTGTGCAGTTGACATGGCTCGCATCATCTTCTTCGGCCCTATGGCTTTTGTTTCTAAAACATCAGCAGGTCGCATGACCGCTTCTCCACACATTACGAGCCATAGCGGCAGCAGAGGGGATACTGACAATGTCGAAGAAACCTCGAGAGCGTCTCTGCTAGTTGTAAGCAAGGATGAAGAAAATGGAGGAGGGAGGGTGAGCTCGAGTAGCGATGGCAACAAAAGGTTGCGGGAACAAAGTGACGCGTTTGAAGCTGGTGCAACGCCACTTAAGCGAGTAATTACAGAGGGAAATGGGGGAACGCCATCGCCGCAGCTGCCGGAGCGCTCTCTCCCAGTTGCTGTGGGCCAGGGGGGAGGCGCAAGCTCCGATAGAAAAACCTCTCGCCAGGTAAGTGGAAAATCGGATGTGGTGAAGTTCTCTTGCGCTATCGTTGACACTATAGTGTCCTACTACCAATCTCTGTTGACACGCGGTGTTGTCTTAGACAGGTTTAGCTCGAAAGACCTTGCCTTCTCATGGTGGGTTGTGTGCCGCAACATGGACGTTGAGGTGTTAAAGAACCACGTTGGCCCCACCCGCCGTGACACGCTTCTGATTTCTCTGCGGCACTTCTACTATGAACTGCTCTCAAATTTCCACCCCAAGAAAAGCGTCCCGCAGGAACCTAGCAACACCCTCTCAGTAGCCGCAAAGCAAAAGGTAGAAGAGACGGATGAGGGCGGTGGGGAGGAGGACAAACTTCCAAACACTCAAGCTACTCGGAAGCGAGCGCCACCGCAGCGCAAAGCCGAGGCAACCGAAAATAACGTAGCGGAAGAAGAAGAGGAAAATGACGAAGAGAAACCGCGTCTGAGAACCCGGTTTGATTCAACACGAAACGGACCTCCACCCCCGGGCACACGCAGTCGGCACCGCGGGCACCGACCAAAAGAAAGTAGCACTGGTGGGGAAGTCAGTGAAGTGAGGTCTGCCACAAAACCCACCGGCAGCGGCCCTAACAAAACTTGGGAAGCGAGCGGTCATACTCGATCTTCCGCGAAGTTAGCTACAGGGACGAAGGAGAAGGCCACAGAAGTTGTGAAGGCAACCGTAGAATCCCGTACCATCGCACGTAGCAGCAGGGTATCCGCTCCTGCAGCGGCTGCTGAGTCGAATGAGAAGAAGGATCCTCCGGTCAGCGATGTGGCAGAAGCACCGGACGCTGCGAAGCGCCTTCGACCACCGCGGTCGGCGTGTTTGGCAGAAATCTGGAGGTCTATCCGCCCTACGCGAAGACGCAGTGCGCAGGTCGGTGGCACCATTGATTCTGTGCAGGATGGGGTAGCGACCGGTGGATTGAAGCCCCCAAACTACGTAGCTTCGTGCAGTGCCGTTGTTGAACGCATTCACGAACGTATGGAAGATGATCCTGTGTACGCGGCGCTGTTTACAGCATTCCCACAAAACAACAAAAATTCAACTAAGGTAGAAGACGGCTCTCAAAATCACGATACGAAAGAAACTGAATCTGAAGTTGAGCACGGCATGCACCCCTCGCTCATTCAGTTGCTTCGCTACTACCACACGGGTTCCTCAACTCCGTCAATCCCATTGGTGAAATTTGACGAGGAGAACGTTAAGAACGAAGCGCGGCAACAAACTCGGCCATCAACAAATGAGGAAGAATTGGAGGGACAACAGGCGGGTCCCTCCGTTCTGTGCACAAATGGGGTGGAAAAGGTGACAACCGATGTTGAAAAGACCGGTCGCTCTGACGTGTGCAACCCTGAGAGCAGCAGCCCACTGATGCACCAATCCTGCCCTTTCTCCGCCCTAACTTACGCTCAACGTTGCCTATTAACGTGGGAGGCGTCACTTCTGCTTGATACGCAGCAGCCACAGCCGGCCAGGAAAAGGCAAGCGGCCGCTAGCGGGCAGACGCACAATGCTGTGCCATTGGAGCCTTCTCCGCGACGCAACTATTACGATTATTGGACGTGTCAACGAATGCCCAAACCCTCATGAAGGCAGCGTTGGCGTGGAAACGATATTATCACTGTTTTTATGTTGATTTCCTTTCTCTGCATTTTCTAACATTGTATCTAGAGTGGTTTCTCCCGTTTGGGTAAGGGTTGTAAGAGAGGCTGTGGTTCTCCATTGTAGTGAGTTAATGGGACTGCTGATTTAACCCTAGTCGCTCTTTTACTTCACTGTAGTGTCTATATAGGAATATCATGTGTTAGATTGTCTAAGGATTTGGAAGAGAGGCGGGTCATGCTTCATGCCTTCATACATTTGAAGGAAAAGGTAAACAGAATATATCAGTGGGACTTTATTCTGTATGTCCGCGCACTTGTATGGGAAAAGGAATGCACATGCCGTGTAAAGGGAGGTAAAGTGGTGGCAAACACACCTTTCAAGTCCTCATTTCAACTGGATGGTAGCGGCTTTTGTGTAAATTCATGTTTGGAGTTGACGGGAAGGGCGGAGCAGACGGCACAACTCCAACAAGCGTTGAATGCATTAACATGTGAACTCCCCTCCCCTTCGAGATGTTGATTTTTTTAAAAGAAAGAAAAACTCCACCAAGTCGACCCGCCATTTCTTATGCACATACGTCCACATGCGAAGTTGTCGGAGACTGGGGAAATAACGGGGGGGATTGGAACTTTCCAAGGCATGTTGGCTTGTTTACTAACTTCAACCGTGGAGCAATCAACAAAGGGACCTGGAGTTGCCTCGTGTCGTGTGAAGTTATTGTTGTGAGCGGCATATGCCAGTGAATATCGGCTTATTACCCGTGTCAAATTGCTGCCGCATTATGAATGCTGTGGGAGTTCGCAGTGCAATGTATGGGTGTTCGTGCTGGTTATCTATATATCGCTTCCCTTGAAACCTCTGTTATTTATATTATTATTATTTTTTTTGCTCGATTTTATTTTGGTTCTCTTCCACACGACGAAGGTAACCGTTTTGCGAAAGAGCTCCGACGACGCAATGTTTTCGCTTGTCCGGGGTCTTTACAGTTCCATCTTCGCCGATGACACCAGGAAAGTTCTGATCGTTGGGTTGGAGTCATCTGGGAAGACAACGCTATCAGAGCAGCTCAAGCACATGTACGCGACGGAAAGTAGCAAGAATGGTGCCAACAGTTCCACTACGGAAGAAAATAGTGGTGACGCAACTGCAAGTGAGGTAAACTATAATTTTCCCACACCGGCCCCGGTGGAGTCTTTGAGGAAAAAAATTAGGCCAACTACAGGATTGAATAGGTCGAGCGTCACGCACGTAACAACGCCACCGCAGCATGAGACACCAAATGTCTCGCTCACACCCTTAACGACGCCACTTATATTATGGGATATAGGAGGGTCATTACGACCTCTTTGGGGAAACTTTTTTGGTACATGTCATGGTGTTATATTTGTTGTGGACAGCACGTTAGGTGAGGCCACATCAAATGGTTGCAGTGAAGGAGGCAGGAAAACTTCACCTGATCAAGTTGGTACGAGTGAAGATGACGAAAGTGATGTAGGTGCCCAACCCAACTCACCTATAGGGGATGTACGTGAAGGAGAGCGATCCCAATTCCTCCGTAAATTGTATGCGAAGGATGCGCTCATCCTCCGCCAGATGTTCAGTCATCCATTACTAGCTGGCGCCCCACTCCTAATTGTATCGAACAAGGTGGATGCAGCAAACCATCATACTCTCGTAGAAATTCAGGACGCGCTGCGATTAGTTGATGTGGCACTGATGGATGAATTCTACGCAGACGATTGTGTGGTGGGTGAGCCCGTTTATGGCGAGTTGCACAGGAATGGTGAGGGGGATTATGAGGGTCCGCCGGATCGGTCGGCATATGACAAACTTTCAAACGAAAAATCGTTTGGTGGTGTGGCCACGCCCCCACCGGGTTCAAGTGGTATTGGAAATAGAGTAATGCGACTCGTTGAGATGAGCGCGCTGCATGGCACAGGAGTTGTTGACGGGATGAATTGGCTTGTTGCGCAGATGCGTGATAGCGGAAGGCAGCCACTACCAGATGATGGTAAATAATTCTTTCGTATTTTGGTCAGCGCATCTCCAGCATTTTTCTCCGTCACCGCTACGCTACCCCCGGCTTGCAGATGGCTCCCTTAGATTCTTCGCTTGTACACTTGCTACTCAAGTTTCGTTGGGGGGGGGGTGTGCTGGTTTGGTTGGCCGTCATGGGGTATTATCAACGAAAAAGTTTAAACGTTTCGAAGAAAGGAATAGAGGTTCCGAAGACCGCTCAGTGTTATAGCGGCGTTCTTCAACGAAATATATACATATATACATACATATATACCGCGTCGATTGGTTACTCTCTTTCTTTATATCTGTATCCCTCTTTCTGTGTGTATGAAAACTGAACTGTTTTTTGATATTTTACCAGGGATACATATTTTTTAAAAAAAATTATGTTTACTGAGTGGACATACTTCCACGTTTGATTATATCCTTGAATTTCACACGTGGCGGTAAACTGGGAATACTTTCTGCCGCTTCGCGCTCTCGACCCCTCCCCCTCGTCAGTGCCATATGACACGAGTCGTTTAGAGTATTCAGTGCTCCAAAGAGGGCACTTACGCTTCTGTTTCTCTTAATACTTTTTAAGCTATGATGAAATCGATCCCTTTGAACACTGTTTCTTTTTTTTTTTCGCTATTTTCCACGGTATCACCAACAAACACATGCTGTCATCTCTAACGATTTTGTCAGTTATAAGGAACTGAGCCACGGCAGTGGACTTCTTCCAATGTTCAGTTGGAAGGATGTTCTCTCTACTGTCATTTACTCCACCCCCCAGTTCTTGCTGCGGCAGATGTCCTCCGTGTTACTCGGGTTGGTTGCCGGTTACTGCAGTATTCTTTTACTATTCGGACCCCTTCCATTTGCTTACGGCATCCTACAGCTTACTGCCACGGTGTTAATAGCTTACGCCTTGGCCGTCGCAACTCGCTACGGAGTGCGTTGGGGCACATGTTTGGTGTTGGCTCTAATGGACGGTGGTGTCTGGAGGGTGTCGTTTCGTAGGAAAAACAACACCGGATCGGCGAGAAGCGGTGAAACGCAGTTGGATTAATGGTCAATCATCACGTTAAATGAGAAATGAGCTTACGAAATCCACTGTGCAAAGGTGCAATCATCACATGAATGGGCAGGGTGGTGTGGCGAAGAGGACAAGGAAGAAGGGGAACAGAGGTCGTCTGATTTTTGTGTTACTATCGAGTAAACACACGAAAGTGAAATGAGTTGTTGGCGTCTGTTGCTTAAGTACGGAGAAGGGGGGCCACGTTGTTCTCGGGACGGCGACCGAACATTGACCATGTGCATTGCTTATTTTCTTTGTAATTATTGCATTTGAATCGTGACTGCTTTTGCCCTAATTTTCATTCATTCGGAGTTGCCAGGCGAGTTTAGTAAAGGCTTCTCATCCCTTTTAGGAAGCGGTCACTATCCCCATGCAACCGCAACCAAACGGTTTATACTTTCCCCAGGGGAATCAAGGTGAAGTTAATGGGGCCAACAACAGTAACTACTACCAGCAACCGCCGCCGTTTGCGCCGTGGCCCAACCAGTCAGCTGGTGCACGACCAGAAGATTTCTTCTATAATGGAGGGGACGCAAACCACATGAACCCAATACGGCAACAACAGCAACAGCAACAGCAACAATACCAGCATCCGTATCAGTACCCGCAGCAACAAATGCAAGCGCAACCTCCTAAAGTAGCTTCGGCAACGCCGTACTTTTCACGGCCGGCATCGTGCGCATCGCCCAAAGCCTTTCGCACAGGCTCAGATAGGAACAGCTTCCAAAGTAGCCCCTCCCATTTCGTGAGTGGAACCCAATCACCGAAACCTACTGCTGCTCATCCATTCATTCAGATGCCGGTAGCAACGACTGTGCCTCTAATGAATCCAGCGGTACCGGTGTTCCATGACTATTCCCCAAAAGGTCAACAGCTCCCCTTGCAGGGCACGTCGTGGCACCAACGAACCTCCTCAACGGGTCCACCACCAACACCACCCCCAACGTCGTATTCCCCAACCCAACCGGGATTCTTCGGGAATTTGTTGCAGACACTTGCATTGCGGAATATGATGACAGCCTTTAACAACGAAAGCGGAGTCGACACCTCACAAGGACAAGTTCCACTGCACCAGCAGCGTTTCGGATACCCCGAAGATGATCTTCCACTACTGGACGAACTGGGAATATTTCCTCACGAAATACGGGCCAACGCACTTGCCGTCCTTAACCCATTTAGAGAGATGGGGGAAAACGTTTCTGACAGCATGGATCTCGCAGGACCCATAGTATTCGCCGTTCTTCTTGCGATTTTGCTTTCACTTCGGGGCAGCATGCGGTTCAGTACCATTTACGGGCAGTTCGTTATTGGTGTTATATTCATGAGAGTCCTGCTCTCGCTCATGACAGAAAATGCGGTGTCGTTGCAGTTCGTCATCAGCGCGTTAGGCTATGGTTTGATTCCTAATGTTTTTCTCGCAGCTTCGCAGTCACTGATGTATTGGTTATTTGGGTATGTCGGTAAAACGATGTTGGTGCCTGCCTTGTTGGCCGTTCTTTGGTCCGCGTGGTGCGCAACGTCGATGTTGGTGAGAGGTTTCCACATGGAGAAGCAGAGATATCTCATCATGTACCCACTGTCCCTCTTCTACGCGGTCTTCGCCACACTAACAATATTTTAGAAGCGTGCTTAGTACCTGGGCGTTACTACTCCACAACTTACGTCCAGTGACCGTCACACCTTGCATCCCGTCCGTTTTGCCTCTCTTTTGGTTGAGGAAAAAGATCCAGTCTGCTGTTGCTGAACTGCATCGAGGAACGGATGGAAGTGTTTTCACGCATGGGAATGAAAAGAAGAGGGGGAGAGAAAGCAACTACCGCCCGTGGTGTGTGTCCTGTGCGTTTGTTTGTTTGTTTGCACATGGAGTGGTGGCGGGAGCGGAGTTTAAGTGGAAAAGTGGTGAACTCTTTCCAATGTCTGTACTCCTTTCAGTTGTATATCCCCCTCCTTTTACATTTGCGCTTTCTTTGTCTTCCTTCGATTCTGAACCCCAAACCCCCCCCCGGTGTACACACAAATCAACAAACAAAACAAGGATCATCACCTACCGCCACTGCATGACATTTTGAATTTCAGGTGGAACGCACTGTAATGAGCGGGTTAGCTGTCGGCATTGCCCCGGTATAATGGTAATGGACTGTAGCTCTGTAAGTAAGTAGTGCGCGCCTCGTCGCCACTAGCGGGTGGTTGTGTCGCTTTTTCCTCCCCCCCCCTGATTCATTTGCAATGGCATCCTTTGCTATTATTATTATTTTTTTGCTACTGTCCCCCCCCCCCTGGCCTGTTCTGTTCTCAATCTGAGTCACTTTCGTTTTTTTTTTTTGCGGATCTTGTGCACACGTAGCGCTGCTGTAGCTTAGGCTTACTGCACAACTCATTCGGTAAAATTCGCCGCAACGCAGTTAAGCTGAGAGAAGCACGAATAAAGGGGAAGTGAACATACCCCGAGGAAGGTGGAAAAGAAATAGAATTTATTTTCACCCCGTACGGGCTTCAACACATACACACACTATCGAAGGCGGAAGCTACACGCATAGAAAAAAACGAAAACACACACGTTTAGACGACATAAGTGAGTGCGCGCCAGTTTTTTTGTAACACACTCGCTTCTGTAACCACAGTATTGTTTCTCTTATAGAAGAGATTGCCGTGGCATAGATATCACAACCATCACAATATCAAAACATACAGAGAAGAAGAAGGTCATCTTCGCATTCATACATAGATACAAGAAGACGAAATATATTCCTCACTCTGGAGGGGGGAAAAAAGCAAAGCTGTGCATTCAGCTTCCCACATCACGCGGCCCTTTCTTCCCTTTTGTCTCACTTATTTCGCGTTTGAGAGGAATGATGGAAAATACCCCGCTATTGGGACGGGAACAAGAATATAACGATGTACTTCGGTTCATCGAGGAACGTCTGCTGATTCAGCACTGCAAGTCGCTATTTGTCTTTGGTGCTTGCGGGTCTGGTAAGACGTCAACGATAATTCGGGCCATGCGCCGGGTTACGCATAGAGTGATGACTTATGATAAAGCGGCTGGTCGCTCCAGCACCGGTAGCAATAGCAGCAACGGTGGTGGGGGCCTCAGCGATTCGCCTCCGCCAGCAGCGGGACGAAAGCAACAGAAGCAAATGGAGCGGCAGCGACCAACAAAGCGCCAACGGGGGTCCGAGACCGAAGGGAATGCTGCGGGTGCTGCGGCAGTGAGCGCTGATAACGTTAAAGACGGCCATTTCCGCAGCATTGGGAATGCAGCAACCCCAGGCGATCCAACTGTACTGTTCCCACACTTGTTTGGGAAGGGTCGGCGAGTGCAGTGTCACTACGTCAACTGTGCGGATATGACAGCGCAACAGCTTTGTGATTCCATTAGTGAAACATTTTGCAGTTCACAGGTTCGCTTGGATGCGCAGACTCGCACCCTCGTAAATGCGGTCGGGGGTATTCCGAAGCGAGTTTCGGCAATGAGGCGCCGCAGCCGCGAACTACTTAAGCACTACGACCAACAACCAATAGAAGAGGGACTCCCAACTGCGGGGTTGACAAAGACTACGGTGAAGACACCACTGCATGTTCTTGTACTCGATGAGGTGGAATACGTTCGCGCCGCCGCACGCGGAGCGCTTGCATCCCTAGCCGAACTATCGGCTGAGTACGCCTCACAACTCGCCCTCGTATTCATATCGAACCAGCGGGAGTTCGTGCACGTCCCCCACATGTTACTAAAGGAGTTGCCTTTTGAGTCTTACAGCGCCGAGATGTTAGAAAGTATTGGTAATCACATCGTCGCCGCTGCCCATTTCACACGGAAGGAGAAGGAACAGGTGCAGCTTAGTCCGGGACTCATTAGATACATCGCTCGTAAGGCCCTTGTTGAGTTTTCGGGTGATGTGCGGCAAGTGGCCGTCATGTGCCGACGATTGATTCACACGGCCGTAGAGGAACAGAAGAAAAGTGTCCCTCCTAAGGGGCGTGTGTCCACCGAGGGCGGTGAGACGCCGCGGGGCAGCCGTGAACTGGCGGGGGCAACTGCTCCTGGTGGAAACTCTCCCGGGGTCCCAGCGGCGCTCATCACATTGGCTCAGAGCCAAAAAATACTCCGTGGACCCGACTCTGTTGGCGACCGTGTCTTCGAATATGTGTCGGCAATGCCGGAGCAAATGCTCTACGTCCTTAGTTGTCTCGTTGTACTTATGCTGCGGCAACAACGAGACAGTCAAATCGCAAAGGTGAGCATCGGTAGCACCTCCGCTGTTGGGCGGCGGCAAAACAAAACGGCCATTGGGTCTTCGTTCGGCTCATACTCCGCGGCAGAGCCGGGTCCAGTAGTTCCCGGCACCTTCACGACGCGGGTTGTGCACCGCCTGTATACAGCACTAATGGGCCAACAAAGATTCCCGTCAATGAATGCGGCAGGGATTTCGTCGGCCATCGATGGTTTTGCGGACATTGGCATTATCTCCCGCCCACAACGCCGTGGGAATGAAGAAGTTTTCTCCTTTAATGGAACCTGGACACTAGAGTCCATGCAAGCCGCTCTCACAGCGCGCGGGGAGGCACTACGACAGGAACGAGTGGATTGTGGACTGGATTCTGCAGAGAATCGTTTTGAAGAAGTGCTGCGGGAACTCAAGGGCATTTTATCCCTGTGATGAGAGAGGCTCACACTCGCCATATTGTGTCTCGCATTATGAGCACCGTTGCAATACCGGATTTTGTATCGCTTTTTACATACATGAGGGAGTAATTGTTTTTTCCTCTATTCTC
>NW_027124330.1:11692-13092 GCF_001457755.1 Trypanosoma equiperdum | reverse complement strand
TTTTTTTGGGGGGGGGGGTTGAGGCGCGTTTTAACGAGCCTGACGACGGAAGAGTTGGTACTCCTCTCCTTTCACCCCGTCATTTCTTACTGGGGCCTTTCGGTCGGAGGTTCCCTCACATAGAATCGTACAGTGATGACCTGACATTATTCACCCACTCGGGTGAATGAATGCAGCGCTCGATGTATTTCCCCTCTTACGGTTATATTTTCCCTTCATTCTGTTTGTTAACGTTCGGACGCGTGCATAAATAACTTCTCTTTTTGTTTTTTTTAGATATGCAAACTACTATATTTGAGCACTGAGTGTGGTCGTGCACACGTTGGAAAGATGCGAATGAAACTGATAATTGAGCAGACTGAAAGAAACTGAAGCTTCAAATTGTGCAGGTGCGCTGTGAAGGAAACAACAGGTAGCGGGGAAAAAAAACAAGGAAACGCTTCAAACTCATGCAATTGCTCGTTTTCACCCGCAACTGTCGTTACTTCCGTTGGTTTTTTCACAATTTTTTTCTTTGTTTAATCGGCTCGAGCTCACAAAATATTATATATACACGAACTCACCGAACGAGGACGTTGTTTTTTTACCCGTGGCCCTAATGTTGTTGCCCTTGTGTGCAAAGGGCTCTGAGCTGCCATTTCTTTCATTTTGTGCTTGATGTGTCCCCCAACTTACTACACGATTATTTTCTATTAATTTTCTCCTTCCATTTTCTTCACTTGTTCCCCCAACACACACACACACAAAACCCCCACCCATTCCATCATGTCCTTCTGTGTGCCGCCGTTGTGCATCACACAAATGGCAACTTATACCTTGCAACGTTACCCCTAAGGGGCAGAAATGCCGCGTGAGATCAAGAACCTCAAGGAGTTCCTTGCTATTTGCAGTCGCAAGGATGCCCGTTGTGTGAAGGTGAAGCACAACCCGAAGGTGACCAAATTCAAGGTCCGTTGCAGTCGCCACCTTTACACCCTCGTGATGGCTGACAAAAAGAAGGCTGACAAGATCGAACGCTCCATCCATCCATCCGTAAAGAAGATCACCGTCACTTCCCGTTCGCACGCCAACAAGAACACACCGAGCAAATGAGGATCGAGGAAGCAAGTGAATGCTGAGAACACTGAGAATGCAAAAACAGAAGGAAGGAAACACATGCGGTAAGCACGTGTGCATCCATATGAATCGGTCAACTGTGCTAGCGTCTCTTTCGGTTTTGGTCCCCCCGTCCCCTCCCTCCTATGCGGTATTTTCCTAATTTTTAATATAATTTAGCAACCATCGAAAAAGAGGAGCATTGAGGGGTGTCTCCTACTTGCGCTACAAAAAAGCTCATACCTTTAGAATTCCAATTCTCTTATTCATCTCTTACTTTTTCATGCATGTATGAAGTTGAAGTA
>NW_027124330.1:8702-11672 GCF_001457755.1 Trypanosoma equiperdum | reverse complement strand
CCCCCCCCCATGAGCATTCTCACCCGGATATTCGACACAGACAAAAGCTATTGATAGTGTCGTTTGGATGCAGCCGCCTACAACCATTTGGTTATATATTTTCTAATCGCCGCAGCACTGAACTAATTCGGTTGAAATTGGGTATGAAGTTGAGGGGGAGGGGTGGAGAAGAAGGGCCCTCACCACTGAGATGACGCGCTCCATCATTACCATCGCCTGCTCTCATTTTTTTATTCCCTTTTTTCGTCTGTCGTTATCCTCCTCTTCTTTTTATCACTCGTTGCGGTGTCGCCATACGTGTGTACATGTCACGTTACGTCACACACACACACATACATACATACATACACTTACCCCTTTTCCCCCCTTTTTCCTCCGTCACGGCGTCGCCAAGGAACTTGTCTCAAACCTTTTTGGTAAGGAAAGGAAATAAAAGGAAGACAAAAATAATAAGGGGGAAAAACAAAATACAGTAGAAACGAGGGGAAATAAGTAGGGAAAGGTGAAGGGGGAAAAAAAAGCAGAGAGAAGCAAACAAAGGGGAGGAAGCACAGAAGTTGTGAAAACTAAGCAAATAAATAAGGAAAGAAGCATTTACACAGGCAAATAGTGCGCTTGAACTTTGAGGAAGTAAAAAATAATAATAATAATAATAATAAAACGTAAGGGAAGCGGGGTAAGGGAGGAAATTAGTCATTATTCTCCGGTATCCTGGGGGCTGACAACTAAGGGAAGGGTGAAAAAGTAGAATCGTATCGGGTAACCTTATACATCAACTGGTGTAAAGTTAAGCACCTGGAACGCATAGCTTACGTACATAACAGAGACGGAGCAGGTCGCCAAAGAAGTAGCCGAAGTAGCGGAGGGTATAACGTGCACCCAAGCGCAAGTACACCGCTTCCAATACATTCGACGCCTATATGCGCAATAACGCAGCGGAAAAACTTCTTAGCACCGCACGAGCCGAGGGTCTTGCGCTCACCGAAGATGGTTTTGCTGAGTGCATGGACCGCAATGACCCACTGCAAGTGCATCGCGACGCCTTTAATATTCCAAAGCGGCGCGACGGTTCCGATCACGTTTACCTCTGTGGGCAAACACTTGGTTTGCAGCACAAGGACGTGGAGTCGAGTGTTGCTGGTGCCCTGAAGCGGTGGCGTGAGCTCGGCGTGCTCGCTGAATTCCAACACCCTAACCCGTGGGCTGAGGTCGATCGCCTTGGCCGGAAGGAGATCGCGGAAATTGTCGGGGCGCAGGAGAGTGAGGTAATCACAATGAATTCCTACACGGTGAACTTGCATTTGTTGCTAATAGCCTTCTACAAGCCGAAAGGAAATCGGCGGCTAGTGATGATGGGGAACTATGCCCTTCCCAACAATGTTTATGCGGTGATGTCGCAATTGGAGGCCCGGGGCCTTAACCCAGCGGAGGACCTCATCACTGTGTGTGCTCCTAAAGATGAGGATGGGAAAGATTCCCCAGCACACATACCAATGACCGAATACCTCTCCATCATCGACAAGCGGGGGAGTGAGATTGCGGTGATACTACTCAGCGCCCTCCACTTTATTACGGGGCAACTGGTTGACGTGCAGGCCATAACGAAGGCCGCGCACGCCAAAGGCATCATCGTGGGTGTGGATTGTGCGCACGCCGTGGGTAACGTGCCTCTCAAATTGCACGAGTGGGAGGTGGATTTTGCAAGTTGGTGCACTTATAGATACCTAAACAGCGGGCCAGGAAACCTTGCTGGTGCCTTTGTGCACACGAAGCATACGCAGGTTGGGAGTGAGCTCAAGACGCTCCGTGGCTGTAGGGGTCACGAACCGCGGGATCTCATTGATCCGTCCTATAAATTTGAGCCTGCGGAAGGCGCTGCAGGGTTTCAGCTCAGTAATGTGTCAGTGCTTGGCATGATGGCCCTGTTACCAAGTGTGCGCCTCATAGCAAAGGTTGGCATGGACTCACTACGCGAGAAATCACTTTTGCTGACATCCTATTTGGAGTTATTGCTCGGTGAGTTGGTTCCGCCTGGCTCCATCCGCCTTTTGACCTCCGTCGACCCAAGCCAGCGCGGAGCACAGTTGACTATTCGTATACTACCCAATAAATTGTCAGCGAGCCTTACGCCACGGGCCTCATATGGGGGTGAGAGTGAAAGTGACGCGGAGTGCATGGAGCGGTATCTGCGTGATGTCGGTATTATTGTTAGTACGTGCTCGACGGACCTTGTCTTCCTCGCTCCAGTGCCGTTGTACAACACTTTCAAGGATGTGCTGCTTGCCGCGCGTGCCATAGCCGAGTGTTTTTAAGTCCCTGGGAGTTTGTGGACGGGGACTTTTAGGTGGCAGGTGTGAGGAAAAGATAAATGGAAAGGGGGGGGAATCCATTAGTGTGAAAGGGTTGGTAATGTTTCGGAACTGAGGTGCTCACACGCGGGGCTGACTAAGTTTGGATCATGGGGTATCAGAGTGAGATGAGGGGTCGATAGATATGAAGAGAAACTGGGAACTTTGAAGCAAATTGTAGCGATCAGCTGTTGTTTCTTTTTTTTTTATTATTTCTTTCATTTTTGTGAGGGTGTGCAACTGGTGGAAAGCATCAGGAGGTGTAGAGGGCTGTGGATGCTGATAAAGGAAAACAGGGTAGGGGCAGCGAAACATGCAAAAAAAAAAAGCAGCCCGAGTGAGGAGAGGTTGCTGGACAAATATATTTACGCGTGAGCAAAAACTAAACGGGAGGGGGAACTTTCTACTACAATGTGAGTGTGTGTACGATTGGTTATGTTTCGGTTGTGTTTTTTTTTTTGTGTGTGTGTGTGCTTTCGCTTTGTAAACGGCACGTCTCACGCATAGGGAAATGTGTCGGTAGCTGTATGAGATGGGGAAGGGTGGGTATGTGCCCGGAAGGCTGAAGAAAAACAAAGAAACTATTTCTTCGCGTTGCCGTATTCGGTTTGTGTCGTCGTCT
>NW_027124330.1:4971-8681 GCF_001457755.1 Trypanosoma equiperdum | reverse complement strand
TTTTTTTTTTTTCGCTGGTATTCGGCTTGGTTATGGTGTTTCATTAATGACGGTGAGGGCAAATGATTGGGGAAGGGGGTTCGTTTCAACAAACACACCTACCATATCCTTTATTCTTATCCGTTAGTAGTTATTAGTGTCACTCCTTTCTTCTCGCCATCTCTCTATTATAACTTTTGCGTTTGGTACTTGTGCTTGGTCGCATGCTATTTACTCTGTGTGTTTTGTTTCACTACCATTTATCCGCATCGCCCCACCAGTTGTTACGATTTCGACTCATAACACCCTTCACCGCACTCCTCTCCAACTCCCTCTTCCGTATGACCAAAATGCAGTGCATGGGAGCAGTAATGGTGGCAGCAGCGGAAAGTAAAAGGGAGTTGGGCGGCACCTCCATTATCGCTGGAGAGGAATAAACAAGTAAAAATGGTGGGGGATCTTTTGGCCACGTTGAGTGGTGAAGGAAATACTCGGAAAGGCATGTGGTTGAATTTGGGTTGCGTGGGCAACGACCCAAGTGGTTGGAAGGGCGGGGCAGAGGAATCAAAAGGAAAAGAAAGTTAAACAGGCAGGAATACATGAAAGTGGGAGAGTTCTAAGGGAAGTGAAGAGAGTGATGTTTTAATGTGGGTTGCTGTGGCGGGGAGGGGCTTGCGCTCCGTCTATTTATCACTGTCTTTGTTCTTTGCGTTGTTGCCACTACCTTCTTGATTGTTACTCTTGTATCAAACACCTGCCCGTGAGTGTGTGTGTGTGTGTGTCGGTTTGTCTACTCCGTCCCTATCGCATCCCTCCCCAACTGCGCAACTCCTTGTACTTGGTTGCTGCTGTCGTTTTTTTTTTTGTGTGTGTGCCCAGGGACAACACTAACGGTCCCGCTCATCCCCCCTTTGAAGAAAAAAAAGCCGAAACGTGGTATGTTTATTTAATTTTTACTTTTAAAGTATGTAGCTCCACGTATTTTAATGCATATATATATATATATATATGTTTTCGATTGTTTGTTTTTACCTTTTGTGATCTTCCTCTCTCTACAACAAGCAGCTGCATCTTTTCCCCTTCCCCACGCGCGCGCACACTACCCACGAAATTACTCCCTCCCCCCTGTGCGTTCCATCGCATTTCTATTCTCCTCCCGAGTTGTGACGGGGGGGGGCAAGCGAACGAACAACCAAAACGAACGTGTAGCCGTCTTCACTCTTTTTTCTTCTCCTCTTCAACGGAGGTGCAACCTCCTATCGGTGCGGTCCGCCTCTGCCTTACTATCCCTTAGCCCATCATTTACCCGCGGTCTTTTCTTTTTTTTTCCTGCCCATTATTGCCCCCCACTCCTTTTTTCTTTTCCCCAACAACTATTGTGAAGGCAAATAAAGGGAGGAAGGAAACGCCGTGTTTCTGCAGCAGCACGACTTTGTTGTTGTTGTTGTTGTTGCTTCTGACTGTTCTTTAGAGTAGAGCCCGGAGCCACATTTGCGCGCGGGAAAGGAGATAACTGAACGGCAACGGTGAGAAGAGTTCATTGTTTCTCGTTAGGTTTTACACAGCAGGGGTAGGGTGAGACATTATCTAGACGAGTGCGACCATCATGGTGGTTGTGGACAATGCTCTAGATGACGTGCAGATGTTGAATCGGATCGTGACAACCATCCAGCCGAGTCTCAGCCGCGTTGGTTGTTCAATCGACAAAAGTGATGCGTTTCTCCGTCGCGCCGGCATCTCTCAGAATGTGCAGTCCGTCGGCAAAAAGGAGCGGGAGCGGCTGCTACAGCTCCAAAGGGAGTCCCAAAAAGCTTGGGACGTAGCGGCAGAATTCCGTCTTGTATTACCAGAGCTCCGCACCATGGCGCCTTCGTGCACAAAGGCGGCGGCTGACGTAAATAACGACCTGGGCGGCACCATCATCGAGGGCGCCGGGTACAACACCATCGTTGATATGGTACCCACAGCGGAGACGATCAAACACATAGCAGACAACGACGAACTGATTAGTAGTTTTCGTCCCTACCGCATCGATGCGTTACGGACGGCTCGTATGGCGCAAAAGACGACTGAGAACGCCCCACATCCCGATGACGCGCGGCAACTGGAGACTACGCTCTTCATGCTTCCAGCGAATAGGCTCATCGATGCGGACGCGGTTTCTGACGCCGTGGGCCGTGAGCACTGGACCACGGCCTCTGAATTTAATGCTGCGATTCTCCCTGAGGCGCAGCTGTCCGCAACAGCAAACGGAATGGGGGCAACCACGCTTTCAGGTCGCGCGAAGTCGCCGAGGGAGACAGGTAGGTCGGTATCACCAAGTTTCAAGCGTGCGAAACGCTTCCACGACGGGTCCTCATTGCCTGGGGTGTGGCATCCGGAACTGGGACACTACCACCTGCGCTTCAGCCAGGTGGAACCACGGGTAACTGGCGGGTATATTGCCCCTCCACGTACCCGAACTGTTAAAGAAGAGGAACAACCAGAGGAACTCAGTTTGTCGCGCCCTAAAACTGTGTTCGATTGTCAGACACCTTCTATCCACGGCGCGGAGAGCGTGCGGGACTTCGCAGTGAGTGTTACTTACCGCGTCCCGGAACCCGCGTTCGTTGTGCGCGAGCGGTTGGCTCCGGCAAACACAGGGAGCTATTTCTTCACATCTAAAACGCCGCGATCTGTCGCCAGTGCACGGAGTGCCGCAGCAGACTTGGACTACTTCCCGTACGCCGATGTTCGTTCCACTGTTAAGCGTGTCCGCTGCCCCGCAAAGTTCGCTTTTACTGTGACTGAGCGAAAACGTGAGGCGGTCGCGGCAGCGGCGGCGGTGGGTATGTACGACGTCGGAGGTGACATCGCGCACAATCCCCACCGTATTGTCGCCATGGACCGTGAGAGTACACGGGAGAAACACTGGTTGAATAAGGCTCCCCCGTACAGAGCAGTGCCGGATGTCGCCGATGTGGATAATGCATTGAACGCCGTGAGGCGGCGCACTCGCAACGTACTAATGGCACCGCGGCTGTCGACTGAAGAGCAATTGGAGAAGCAGCAGCGGATGAAGAATGTGGACCGCTCCGTGTCGATCGAGCGCGACACCTCATTCCCTCGCGGCATGTTCGATCGTTGTGACGCCCCGCGGGTACGGCAGTTTTCCAGGATGAAAGGTCGGAGCTCCTTTGCACCAACTTCAGTTGCGCCAGAGGCCCCGGAGAATGTTAATTTGGCTCCTGTGACAAAACGTTCGGTAGCGGTGTATATAAACCCGAAGGCCCCTGGTCACACGCCATTGCACCAACCGAACCCAGCGGAGATTGGCGAGGTACCGAATTACAAATGGGTGAAACCAACAACAGAGCGTGCAGCAAAAATAAATGGGAGCTCGCGGCCGCCTGCGACCTGGCAAGTGATGCATGACCTTTGCTATGATACCAGCAATCGCCGACTAGTAGAACCTCGTGTGGTGGGGAACCCGATGATTGAAACACACGTTTCGCGCGAAAAACGTGCGCGATTATTCAACACCGGTGGATGCGGTGCCCAGGCAGTCTACAATGTTGACATCCCCTACAAATGCAAGTCGGTTCCGCTTTTTGAGAGGCAAATAACCAAAGAGACACAGTTCTGTGGTCATCGATTGCAGTCCGAGAGGTGGGAACGCAAGAACCCCCGGGCGCCTGGTCCTGGGCATTATAACGTGTCATACAACATGACGAGTCGGTAGAGGCCACCGT
>NW_027124330.1:4663-4961 GCF_001457755.1 Trypanosoma equiperdum | reverse complement strand
GGGGGGGGGGGGGGCGGCGTTAACGCTACCAGGCATCTCTTCCACCAGAGTAGAAAAGGGGGAAAATGGGAGAAGAAAAGTAAAATGAAGAAAAGTATCTCAACGAAAACATGTAGATAAAACATTTCCCTGTCCTTTTCTTGTATACGTCTTCTTTTTCCTCTCTTATGTACGAGAAAATATTTCAAAAAAAAAACAAAATCACCACAGATGTGCGCACAAACGCGCTATGTACTTGTCCATTCTGTCACTGGCAGGTATGAACCCTACATATCCCGTCTTCACGCGTGCACGTATC
>NW_027124330.1:0-4653 GCF_001457755.1 Trypanosoma equiperdum | reverse complement strand
ATATATATATATATATGTGTGTGTGTGTGTGCGTTTTGGTAACGGCTGGCGGCCGCCTGTCACCGTAAAATCTGCGACAAGAACCTCACAACAATGGTGGTAGAACCTTCGCCATGTCAAGTCTGGAAAAACAAAAAAAAATCGGCTCTCTTTTTCTTGTTCCTTTTCTTTCTTCGTGATCTATTAACTATACACTTTGTTGTGAAAGGAAATGATGAGCAACCATGCAAAGCTGTCGAAACAGAAACCGCCTGAAAGTCCGGGCATACGCAGCTGCGTGCAAAGGTATGTGTTTAAAAACATGCTAGACGCCGTTCCCGGGAAATATAAAGTTATCATTTGCGACCCCCCCTCAGCGGTGGTTCTCAATAGTTTTGCGAGAATGAATGACCTCATGGAACATGGAGTCGCGTTAGTGGAGGACCTTAAAAAGAAACGGCAACCCTTAATCTGCCTACCCGCCATGTACTTCTTTGATCCCAACGACGAGTCGGTGGAGCGCATCATTGATGACTGGGAAGAAAAGGACCCGTACAAGGAGGTTCACCTTTTTGCCCTGGGAACGACCCCTGACAGTTACATGCAACGACTTGCGCGCGCAAGAGTTGCGCAGAGAGTGACCGGTTTTAAAGATATGATGCTGAATTTCTTGGTCCCCGAGCGATTAGTCTTCCACTTCAATATGCAGAATGATTTATCAAGACTGATGTTACCCATGCAGTCACCACAGTGTGAGAGTTTTCTGTCTGAAGCCGCAGCGCGGCTAACACAAGTACTTCATGCAATGGGAGGTGGTATTCCTGTTGTCCGCGCCCAGGGGAGAAGCCAGAGCTGCGAGGTATTCTCTCGATTACTGCTAGACGAACTGGCCAAGTTGGCCATCAGTGTACCAAACTTTGAAAATGGGGTTGACGACGACGGGGTGGACAGCAGTAAACCCGTGTTGATTATTCTCGATAGGTCGTTCGACACCGTTACCCCGCTGATGCACCACAGAACATACCAATGTTTACTGGAAGATTTGATGCCCCTCGAAAACGATATGTACGTGCAAAAGTTTGAAACACGCTCGGGGGAGCGCTCCACGCGTGAACTCTCCGTCGATGAAGAGGACCCCTACTGGTGTCAGTACCGACATCGGTTTTTCGCCGAGTGCATGGAAGAGTTTCCTGCAGAACTCAAGAAACTCCACAATGAGAATCCCCATCTGGTTAACACGAGGGAAGCATCACCAAGCATCACGGAACTTAGCAATGTCACGCGGGTGCTCTCTACGTTTCAGAAGGATCAAGGAAGGTTGTCTGTACACATTGATATCTGCACAAAAATTTTTAATCTTTATCGGGAACAATGCCTCGATGTTGTCTGCGAAGCAGAGCAGGATATAGCTGCTGGTCGTAAGTCGTTCAAAACGAACTTTGAAACGGTGCGGCACATCATAAAGGATCAGGCAGTGCCGAGGGATGTGCGACTGCGGCTGCTTTTGTTGCTGTCCGCTGCAACTGACACCTCTGAATACTCAGAGGCAAAGAAACAAACGCTTATCAAACAGTCAGAACTAACGGAGGTAGCTGGCGCCTTCTCTAAACTAGAACAACTGACGAGCAGAGTAGGAAAACTTAATCCCGAGGGGCGGAATGCAAAAACTTCGGCGGAAAAAGACCCTTTCATCACGCAGACATATCAGATTATGGAAGCCTTGGCAGGGAACAAACTTGACACGGCGGACTATAAGTATGTGACACGGTCAGATGAGTCCAGCGGGGATGCCACTTCCAATACCGCCCCTTCCGGCGGTGCGAACACAAAAAAGTCATTGCGTGTGGCTCTGGGGTCGAGTGCGTTATGGAGTGACAAAGGATCCGCCATAAGCGATACGCTTAGCAGCGCCAGTGAAAAACCTCTCGCCGCTATTGCCGCGCTCCCCCCGCTACCGAAGGCAGTACACGATTTGGCGGGCACTGGGAACGTTGGTGGGCGGTCGAGCAAACAGCGCTTCGTATTTTTTGTGTTGGGTGGAATTACCTTCAGTGAAATTCGAGCAGCGTATGAGGCAACAAAGAAACTTGGGTGCGAGTTTATCATTGGAGGGACGTCCTTGCTTCGGCCGAATGAGTTTGTTAAGGTACTGAGTGAATAATCGGAAGATTCTCGGTCTAATGTTCCTTTTTTTGTGTGTGTGTACGTGTGCAGCGATTGCTACTAAGGGAGGAAAAGCCATACAGTCTACAAACCGCGGTGGGAAGGCGATTTCCGTCCTCAAGCGCCACCGAGATTCAGCTTCATGAAAATCATATTTCCCACGTCTTTTACCTCTTCCTAGACAGATATGTGGGTAGTGCGCACCCACATGAGTGAACAATTACAAGTGTTTTGCTTATAGTTATAAACACGCACCAATTTTTTAAAAAAATTGCGAAGTGGGCGTCCTGTGTCGCATGTTCTCTCGTTCCCTCAGTCATGAACCGGATCGGACACTATCGTCGTTCCCGGCTGACTGCATCTCTCCTTACCCCTTCGTAAACTGTTGGTACGTTTCTCCCTAACACCACCTCCACTACCGTTTGTTGATGTTTACAAAAAGGCACCAACCACGGAGAGGGGAAATCCCCCACCACGGCACAGCAGTGCGATTAGGTAGCTCAATGGCGGCAGTGCATTGCAATCAACAGTTAGTAAAGGTTGATGCAAAAAAAAAAAAAAGAGAGTAAATACTTTTTCAAGTTAGGCGCTTAACCTGTGCGGCCGTCGGTGCCCCATCACAGTGAAAACCACTTCATTATACAAAACCTCGAGCAAGTAAGACCGCTTCGCACACGTGCACCCCCGAAGCCACTGGACAACCTTCGATTACCTTGAAAACGCGTTCATTTAGGCAGGGAACCTTTGACGCCGTTCAAGAGTGCGATACTGCTGTGGAGTAGGGTCGAGAATGGTTGCCAAAAGAAGGCGAGAGGTCATTGGACAGCTCCTTTCCTTTGATTCCGTTCCGTTGTCCGCGATGATGGTTTTGTGCCCGTTCAGCGACCTGTAGAGCTTCAGTTGGAACGCTGCCAGTTTTACGTGCGAGCGTAGCTGCTGCTCTCCTGCACTCACGTGCCCTATTTTATTCCCTAGCGTTTGTACTGCTGACTTTCTGTGCGGACCGCCGGAGGGTCTTTGGGACCCTGGTTTTTTAATGGTCGCGGACTTCCCTCCGCAACCGCGCACTCATCACAGGCGCCTCGCCAGACCAACCTTTTTGAGACGTGAACTTAAACACGCCAATAGAGTGTGATGTTCAAATGGCACGGTTAATATCCTCGTTCCCTCTTCTGTAAACGTTCTTATGGCTGCTGCATTCCGTCCCCCTCCCCACATTGCTTTGCCGTACGGAGTCCCTCCCATTAGCATTACGTTTGGACGCAATGTGATGGTTTCGCCGCCCATATTTCCAGCAACTCTTCCGCCACCAGGGAAGCACCGTTGCACCTTCACGGCGCTAACCTTCTTATTCCCTCCGCTTCCTTCTGCTCACCTTTCCTGATATGGTTACTCCCTCATGTTTGTCCGTGTACTTCACGTTTAACATATCAGTGAAGAATACCATATGATCGTGCCTTTTTACCGCGTGGTTGTCCGCCGCATGTCGTCATTATCATATCAAACTGCACTCTGGCAACGTCACCAGAAGCCGAATTCTTCCCTCTAAGTTCAGGAATAGCCACGTTGCGCCTAGTTCTTTCGATATGTGTAGGGCCGTTTTCTCTCAATTTCTTCTTGAATGCTGTGGCATCCGCATTTGTTCCCCTGCTTATTAGGAACGGTAGTCCTTCGGAATCGCACAAGGTGCTTGGGGGCACCTGCACGGAACAAGTCGGATATAATTTTCTCCATGCTGGTGGGTTGCAGCTTCCTCGGGTCGAGTTGAGTGCCGCCAAGACTGCTGTGCGCGTTTCGCCCTTATCCAGCTTCGAATGCAGCGTGTTCTTTTGTTACGCTTCTGTTTCATGTCTCCCACCAAAATATCAACTTTACACGTTAGGTGTGCCTTTCTGCAGTTGTTTTTGACTGTAATCTCATCTGATATTGCACTCTCTTTCCAAACAACGTGGTGGAAGAAAATAAGCTGCATAGAAATCACCTCATTCTTTTAACTGACTGTGAAAATCACCCTTCCATACGCGGCTCGGGATTCCATCCTCCACGCGACTCTGCCTTTCATTGTGTCCAGTACCGTGTTTAGCATCTTTTCCATTGGCACTGCTTCCGCACAATGACTGCATCCCAATATTCCGCTATCCCTTTAATTCTGTATTTTTCCATGTTGCCGAAGATTACCATTTCTGCGCCGGACGAACTGCCTAAACTCACCATCTGTTGAAACTTTTGAGTCCTTCTTATTGAATATCCCTATTTTTTTCGGCGTATGAACCCTCCTCCATTTGTCTTTTGCGTTTGCTTTTTACACATTTCTCAGAAGCTTCCTTTTTCATATCGTCAGGGGTGCCCGTTGCCCACGGGCTTGTCCCATGTGTAAAATATCGTCCTGCAGTTACATTGAAGAACCGCCGGCCAAAGTGGTTGTTTCCATGGCTCAATGCGGAGGTGGGGGTAGGACCGCATGATGCGGGAATGTAGGGCTCTGACTGGGTGTTTGCTGTGGTATACTTC
>NW_027124189.1:1414-1817 GCF_001457755.1 Trypanosoma equiperdum | reverse complement strand
AGCCATGAAATTTTACACACATCACGAGAGTATTGGCAGGAGACTCAGAGGTAGTGAAAGCACAATATGAGGACGCCAACGAATCGAGGGTTCACACGTAGATCGACAACATCCGTATCAGTAGACCACATAAAACGGTAAAGGAATGGGGGGCCCACATTGCTAAAAACATAAAAGAGTGCGTGGTAACGGTGGGAGAACAACAAAATATGATCACACGTTACGAATTTATCGGGGTTTTATTTGACCATGACAAACAGACAGTTTTGTTGAATGCAAAGACAATACGGCGGATTCGAGAATCGGCTCCACTCGAGATAGAGACCATAGAACAGATGGAGAGAGTTGTATTCTGCATGATATGCTCGGCTGGGATTAGGGGGAACCACTTTTTTCTTACTAT
>NW_027124189.1:484-1404 GCF_001457755.1 Trypanosoma equiperdum | reverse complement strand
AAAGTGTATTGAAGCTGGAGAAGCAGTGGATGGGCGATTTGCTGAAAAATGTACCAGTGGCCCTGCCACAGGTTCAGCCCTCTACAGACACGCTGGTGACGGATGCCTCCCTGCAGGGATGGGGAGGAATGTTATTTAAATATATAGGGGAGATCTCAATAGCAGGAGGCGCCTGGGAAACGGCACCTCACATGACAGCACAAGGTAAAGCACGAGTGACTAAACTCACCCTGTTAGCGTTTCGGGGGAGTTTCGGTGGGTAATTGCACATATTCGTGGATAACACCACCTTCGTGTACATTACGTAGAAAGGCAACACAAATTCAACTGGTCTAGTGCGTGAGGAATCTAAAATTGACAGGATTTTACGACAAGAACTGATAAATGCCACATGGTGTTACGTACATTCCGGGGTAAATCCAGCCGATGGGGTTTCTAGAGAGCTATCTGTCAGGGGACAGGACTTGGCGAAGGGGCGGAACATGCGGAGGAGAGCGCGGAAGACGGGTTAAAGACGCTTTCATCTCTTCCACATCGTTAGAAAGCTATCGTTTCAATTCATAGTTTGTGTAGGATGAAAAGGAACGCTTACTGTTTCTTCAGCATGATAATTATTTCGTGTATCTTTCTTGTAGGTAGTAAAAAGGGAAGGTAAAGACTAAACTATTCCTTTCCATTTGCATTTACCTGTATTTTTGCATGCAGTTTTGTTGCTTTTGTTTTTGGAGACGTCTTTCGCAGCTGCTTCCGTTAGGGAGATTATCTTTGATAAGATTTTCGGTATTTGATGGCTACTTAGTGCGGCTGTTGTCGTGTTGTTCAATAAATTTAGTTCCATCATTAATGCTTCTTTTTCTTTGGTCTGCTTGCAGTTTTCTGCCGCTGCGGCAGGTGCTGTTCTTAGCTTCATTAGCCAGGGG
>NW_027124189.1:0-474 GCF_001457755.1 Trypanosoma equiperdum | reverse complement strand
CCTTCCTTTTTGAAGTGCTCCGGTTTATATTTTGTACACTGTCCTTTGTTGGATGCCGCATTTCGGGCGCAGCCGCCAAAGTTGCTGTTGCCGGCGTGGACTTTCCCCAGTACAAGATCTTGTGGGCTTGAGGGGCCGGTTTCCCGTCTGATTAGCTGCTTTAGCTGCGCCAAGGCGGCCTCAACTGTGGCTTCTGTTAGGGTCCCTGGCGCCCCAAATTTTTCACAGGCTGCTACTAGCTTGTTGCTGGCTGCTTTGTCGTTGCTGTTTGTCGTCCAGTTCGTGTTGGTCGTCGCCGTTTGTAAGCCTTTCCCGCATGCCTGTTGGCTCCTGCCGTTGTCGGAAGTGGCTGCGCACAGGCAAAGAAGGTCCGTGTACAGCGCCTGCACAGCTTTGTTCTTGGTAGCATCGCTGTGGTGAGAACAAACATTGCTTCGATCGTTGTCGCCCACCATCGTTTCTGTCGCTGTTGTT
>NW_027123886.1:1091-2551 GCF_001457755.1 Trypanosoma equiperdum | reverse complement strand
TCTGCTGTTTTCTTGTCTGTGCTCTCGCAGACTTTTTCAACCTGCGCTTTGGCGACGAGTTGCTGGTATTGGCCCAGTGGTTATCTTTTGCCTTCTGCAATTTGGGTTGCCGTCAGTTTCATGACTTCTGTTTGCTTTGTTTGCGAGCTCTCTTGTATCGGTACCTTGTATTTATCCAGGCTTTTGATGAAGGGTACATTCTCGTGTTTGCCGTTGAAGCCGAATATCCTTTCGACGTCTGTGCGAGTTGGTGTATAGCCTTTGTCCTTTAGCTTGTTAGTTGCTATCTTTATTGTAGTTAGGATTGTTTTGTCTGCCGAGTATGCTATTAGTAGCGCTTTCAGGTCTTGTGTGGTTGTTACAGGATTGTTTTCGTCGGTTTTGATTTTGCTTTTGATTGTGGCGGCTGATTTCCTTGCTTCTTCGTGTGCTGCTAGGCCGCTTTTTTCCGTTTTTAGTGTTGCTTCGCTGCCTGTGTGAGTTAGTGTAAGTACACCGCCGCCCCAGCTTGCTGGTTTCAGTCGTCCGACTGTTCCGCCCGAATAGCCGCCGCCGTCGCTGCTAGTTAGTTTGCACGTCTTGGTTCCCTTCAACGCTTGCTTGTTTCCGAAGTTAAAGCTATCTTTTTCCAGAGTTGATAGTTTGTCATTTGTTGTTTTGGCTCTAATTGGTTTGGCGAAACAATCACCGAGATCGGAATCCTCGACTTTCGTATCGTCGCTGCCGCCCTTAATTATGTAGACGTTGTTGGTACCTGTGCTGTCTCCGGTGCTTGTGAAAATAGATACGAAATCGTCAATTAGGCCCGCTGCGTATGCTGTTTTGCTTCTGGTTCCTGGAGCTTCTTTTTCAAGCTCCTCTAACTCCGATTCGATGGCGCTGAGGGTCTTGTTCGCGAATTCTTTGAGTGCCGCTAGTTACGTTGAAGGCTGCATTTCCATGACCTGCACGGTCGCTATTTTTTGGAAAAAAAGACTATATTCTGCTTCCCAACCTGTCATCTTGGATATTCTGTTTGTTAGCAAAGCCGCCACAGTTTTTCCAGCTTTGGCTGTTTTGCAAAGTTATGTTAGTGCTGTGAGGTGCACTGCTCCCTGTGCTGCTGCCGCAGCTATTCTGCTATTGTGGTTTATTATAAGCGCAGATGCTACAATTAATGTGAGAATTGGCCGGCTGTCTGTTTCGCTTGCTTACTTAGGTTAGTTCTTCATTAAGTTAGTTTTAAAGGCAGTGGAAAAGGTTGTATGGTTGTTATGGGACGCTACTATCGAGCTGCTTTTGGATATCTGACGGAGCTTGCACCGCACGTATCTTCGTGCGTATTTTTGAGGTCTTCTTTATAGTGAATTTTCGGTGCTATTATAGGTGAGACTTGGCGCTGTTGGTGTTTGTGTCGTTTCCGCTCTTGACCGTGTCAATGAGCCTCTCATTTGAATGCCGCTAGCGACGCCAGGAAAGTA
>NW_027123886.1:0-1081 GCF_001457755.1 Trypanosoma equiperdum | reverse complement strand
TTCGGCTTATGTGTTTTTACGATGACCTGATCACTTTAGACGCCGTTTTCCTGTTTCTGTTATTCCCTCCGCCAAGATGGTGGGCTGAGCTGCTTAATATTTGCGCCGTTCATTTTGTTTATTCTGTGAATTTTTACGAACGGTTGCGTAATTTAGGGGCCTAATTTGCATTTTAATACCAGGTCTCAGCTTTATGTATCTATATATCTATATATCGTTTCTATTTAATTCAGCCGCAGTTCCTTGCGTGTGATTATATTTTTTAAAAAAGAACACATTTATATGCATGAATATTCAAATCTACTGCTCATTTACCATTTTTATTTGGTTGCACTCCTGTATTGTATGCTGCTTTTATGGTCAGGTGGTGTTGCTTCATTTCACAAACAATTTTTGTCTTTCATTCCTTCTTTACATACTGGGTGTTCTCAGGTCTCTGCACTTAATATTTTGTAATTTTGATGCAAACTTAATTCTCATTCTTTTGTGCACGCCTAACGTGTATTAGTAGGGATACATTATCACTTATTCTTATTTGAATCAGTCGCCCTTTAACCGCTGCCACTTTATTAGCCGTATATCAATATGGCAGTGGAGGAGTGTCACTGTTAATTTCCCCAATTTAATAGATATAATATGCATGACTGTATATGTGTTATTATAAGCATCTTCCGCGTCTTTAATCTTCTCTTACAGTCCGCTGAAATACATAATTATTTCTAGTTGGAAACCCTTCTCCAGACAATACAATATCAGGGCTCACAAATATCAACCATTATCACTATATCTGATTGGAAAAACTGCGATATTACCTCACACTTACCCAATCTTTTCCTTTTGTATCTGGATTTTATTCCTCTTTATAGCTGAATATTAGGAGCGGCCATCAGACTAATAAGCACACCCACCAATATTTTCAATGTATTATCCTTCCATTTTTAGGTGAAATAAGGAACATATTAGCTTATCATGCGTCATTTTCTTTCCTGTTGCGCTTGCTTTTGTTCAGTTAGTTCCCTCTATGTTTCTACTACTACTTTTCTATTTTATGTCACTATTTTTAAGGATAGCGCAGCGACTC
>NW_027124487.1:6183-7193 GCF_001457755.1 Trypanosoma equiperdum | reverse complement strand
ACTGGACCCTGGCACCACGTTGAGGTGGCCGGAATCGCCAGGGAATATAATGCATCAAAACTCACAGCGAATGCAGTCTTTGTAGCACAACCTCAAACTACATGTACAGAAACAACATCAGGTAAAGTAAGGGTAAACTGGAGAAAGATTGTAAGGATTGGTGCAAATGGAAATTAAGCCTGCAAGGATTTCACTAATATTGTCAATAAAAAATATTTACTGATTGTTTCTGCCTTTATGAGCATTGTGTTTTAAGATAATCGTGCTTTTTTAACATTTTTCTAATTGAAAATTTTTAGTAACTGTACTTTAGAAAAGTAAAATAATTAAAGTTTAGTAAAAAAAAACGCATGATAGTAGTTAATGGGTGAAACGTAGTAAAGTGGGAGAGCATGGAATATGAGTTATATTTAAATTTTGTGATATTTTTTATTTTGTAGATATTAGTTAGTGTTATAGGAGTAATAGAAATTATAGTAATAAAAATAATAATAATAATAATAATAATAATAATAATAAAGTGGTGTTGAAACGACTGGAGAACGAAAGTTTAATCCCTTAAAACAGCATCATGGTGGAGTGTAAGTATGTATGTGAGTTGCTGAGTAGGGAGTTAGAGAGCAAGGAATTTATAAAAGAAAACGAAGAAGTGAAATGAGAGAAAGACGGGAGATGGATTATATGAAGTTTCAAACACTAACATGATGGTGGTTATTATCACCTTACAGAAGAAGATAATGTGGGACAATAAGTAGAGAAAAAGTATAGTGTACAAGCTAAGCGGAGCTACGGTATTCGCACAAGTGCTGACAGAAAGTGGAAATGAAGGAAACAATGCACATAATGAAACAGAAGTATTTGCATCACAGCGTAAGAAGTGAAAAAGTATGTGCAAGGGATGATTCCCAATATTTTACTTTAAAATGGATAGATGCTACATTTGAGAGGAAGTTGAAATCTGTTGTTTTTAATCTCAGTGAGAATCCTAATATTTTGATGTAGGGCAAAGG